>NW_024382473.1:0-22500 GCF_016835505.1 Polypterus senegalus
TTTTTTAAAATTATTGATTGGCATACTGTTACCTTTTATACAGTAACAATCTAAGAATTGCTACAGGCTACAGTCAGAATTCACAAATTGTTGAATTGCAATCATACAACAGAATTTTAAAACTTCCACCCCAAAGGCAAATGATAAGTTGTTATTATCCAAGTATTTTGTCCAAACTTGTTCTCATGTAGTTTGTCTGTGGCTTTTAGAAATACAGCAGGATGGCAGTTTCTGGCTGTTAGTATGTTCTTACATAAAAAAATACTTTTTGTAGTGGTGTATATTGTGCAATGTTTTATGATGCACATTACTGTTATGCTGTTTATGTACAACACTATACCTTTACAATTTATCAAACTTTGTGTGAGAACAGTTTCTTTATTGAAATACATTAGCTGTATGAATTAATCACTATTTTATAACAAAAAATCTAAATATTAAAACATTTATAAAAATACAAATCTTCTACATGTATATACTACAATACAGTATGCAAAGAACTTTATGATTTGCAAATAAATTATATAAATGCAATAGCTGAAGAGAAAATATAGCTCTGAATAATTCCAGAGTGGTTATCTATCTACAAATAAATAATCTTTGACGGCAATAATAAGTTTAATGTTGTTTCAATTGTTATTTAATTAGCTAGTCACCTAATTTTGTTCAAAAGGCTGAGCCATTTTCATAATACCATAGGAATGTATTATACAGTATTATTTAAAACAAAAACAAAAAAAAAAACAAACAAAAGACACATAAAATGTGCACATTAGAATTTTGCCCAGCTCTTCTACAAAACATGGGCATTATTTTTGTATGAAACTCTTCTCTTTCACCCACATAGCAGTCTTTAACCTTTTGTACTTCTGCTTCTTAACATTTCCCTTAACAGTTGTGAGAAGCCAGGATGATTACTGACAAAAAGAACAACTTTAGAAAATGAACATTGGATAAGTGATTCAGTTGCATTGTATTACTGCATCATTCTTGGTTTTCAAAACCAAATGTCATGGTGTGATGTATTGTTGCATGTTGATTTGTGCATGCAGAAGAATTTTACTGTACTCTGTACACTTGACAATGATGATTTTATGCACTTTTGTAACTGCAGGGAGAATGGAAGCACAGTAGTTAACATTGCTTCCCATCTCAAAAGTTCTAGATTTGAATCCTGGCCTGGACATTACATCTGCATGTGTTTATTCACTAGTACATCACCTGGCAAAGAGCCAAGTGTGCCCCTGGTAACCCAACCTGACACAGACATATGCTAAACGCAAGTGCAATCACACACACAGATTTTATTCTTCTTTTTGCCCATGGGAAATACCTTCACCTGTTTCCTACCGCTACAGCATGTTACAAGCACTAGGCACAGTCCAACACAAAACCTTTTCTTCCATCTTTCTTTCGCCCAGTTCCTCCTACCAAGCTTTGTCTTCTCCTACCCAACTCTGGCTCCCAGAACAGCGGCTGGGGGCCCCTTTATAAGGCACTCAGAAGTGCTCCAGGTGCTCATTGACCTATTCCCGGTACCACTTCCAGACGTAGAGACAGAGCAGCAAAAAAGGGCTCAAGAGATTTCCAGGCACCCCCTGGTGGTGGCCACGTGCCCCAGGAGGGTTCAGCTTCCATGCTCCAAACCTATAGTACCACTCCACTCCAGAGGAGCTGCCCACTAGTGCCCCAGGGGAGGTAATCTTCCAGAAATGCTTCTTCTCCGGTCCTTCCATAGTCAGGGCATTCCAGCCATCTGCCACTATATATAAGGAACTTGGAGTTCTTTATTTCAGCCCTGTTGGGTACCGTGGATGCTGCTAGGAGGTGCTGCAAAAATGGAGGAGCCATGTGGCATGGGGTTTCTGCCTAACCCGGAAATGCTTACGGATCACGTGGGTGGAAGAACATAAGCACTTCCAGGTTGGACACTATAAAAGGAATTGTCAGCCTCACTGCGACGAGCATATGACTTGTATTTGTAATGAAACCCATCAGTCAGCATGTCCAATGTGCTCACTGCCAGCAGAGCTCACCACAGTTCTTTACATAGCAGCAATGCCATGTGTTCACAGTGCTGTTCACATGGCCACACCAAGACTTGCCACAAGAAGGACTTGAATCCCAGTTACATGTCTGAGATAGCTAGCACTTCCAGTTGTTGGGTCGCATTATGCCCATCATATCATAAACTGTTGATTACATGACAGGCAAACAACCCTTAAAATTTTATATATAGGTTTATTTATGCAACAACCTAAAAATGTTCTGCAGCAATTAAAGTAAATTAAGCCTTGAAAGATGAAGCAAAGAGTTTGCACAGGTGTCTTAAAAGCCCTCTGTCTGTCTTAAGGAGACTTGGAACAGACTGTGTTACTACACCCTCTGAAGTACTACTTGAACAATATACCAGTGGTAATGGCAAGAAAACAGCAGTTAACAAATTAAATGAGACAGAGAATTATTACCATTAGAAGTGTAAGCCTTTCATTTAGAGGGATTACAACAATAACAACATTTATTTATATAGCACATTTTCATACAAAAAGTAGCTCAAAGTGCTTTGCTTTAAATAATGAAGAAAAGCCAAAATAAGAAATTAAAATAAGACATTAGTTAACATAGAAAAAGAGTAAGGTCCGATGGCCAGGGTGGACAGAAAAAAACAGAAAAAAAAACTCCAGACGGCTGGAGAAAAAAAATAAAATCTGCAGGGGTTCCAGGCCATGGGACCGCCCAGTCCCCTCTGGGCATTCTACCTAACATAAATGAAATAGTCCTCTTTGTAGTTAGGGTTCACATGGAGTCACTTCATGTTAATGGTCATACAGACTTCTGGCTTTTAATCCATCCATCATTGTTGGAACATCACGGTGCTTTGAGTAGATGAAAAGGATACCAGAAAAGGAAACAGAAGAGAGAGTAGAGGTTAGTATGGATTTTAGAGCCACCATGAATAGTTATTATAATGACAAATAAATCAGTGAGTACAGTGGTTTCCTACACAATTCAAAGGCATTGGAAACTGGAAGAAACTCCGATAAGCAGAGATCTGTCAGCCCCAAAGTCACAACTCAATCAGAAGACAAGTTTCTGAGGATCACCAGCTTGTGTGGTAGGTGCCTCACTGCACAACAGCTTCAAGCACAGCTTAACAGGGCTTGAAAAAAGCAAGTCTCAGTTTCTACTGCAAAGAGGAGACTTTGTGCTGCAGGTTTGACACAGCAAGTGACCATAAAAAAAACATTCCTTAATGGACAAAATAGGGCCTTGAAATACCAGCTGTGGACTACTGCAGACTGTTATTAGTTTAAACTCTGAATCTTTTTTTATTTCAACTTTTAATATTTTACTTCATCCATCATCCAACCTGCTATATCCTATTGCTGGAGCCAATCCCAGCCAACACAGGGTGCAAGGCAGGAAACAAACCCTGGGCAGGGCGCCAGCCCACCACAGGGCACACACCCTCACACCAAAGGGACAATTTAGAATTGCCAATGCTCCTAACCTGCATGTCTTTGGACTGTGGGAGGAAACTGGAGTACCCGGAGGAAACCCATGCAGACACGGGGAGAACATGCAATCTCCATGCAGGGAGGACCTAGGAAGCGAACCCGGAAAGTGAACCTGGGTCTATTAACTGCGAGACAGCAGCTCTACCACTGTGCCGCCCCTATTTTATTTCATTCTTTTAGAAAAAAAAAACAAAAAAACAGAGCCTTAAACGTATTAGTTAAGATTTCCAGAATCTGGAAAAAAAATTTATTTATTAGCCTGGGGTAAATAAGATACACACAAGAGACAAGAAAAGAAGATCTTCACCATCACCCTGCCTTTACTGTGTTTTGTTAATTTTGTGTTATTTCAATAGTGAGTACATATTGTTTGTCAAGTTACAGTGCTAAGTGCACCTAGTTTGGGTGATTGCCATACTCTCATAGGTGTTAGAGACTAAGAAGAAATGCCTTTAATAAGAAGCAAAGCAGTGACTGGACACCTGCTTTGTTAAGTGGCATAGGTGTGGAGTCACACCCAGGTGTGAAATCAACTGTTTGGTCTACTCATGTCAACTTAATGTGTCCCTTTGCTTATGGAAGCTGTCCACATGCTGATGATGATTTACACATGGGTCACTATGAGGTAGCTATTTCTACTGTAAGTCTCATTTTGCTTTAGGTAGCTGTTCACATACAGATAAAACTGGGGACATGAAATGCTATATATAAAGCAGCTATACAGAAGACTCAGTTTGCTTAAGGCAGCTGTCCATGTACTGATAAAGTCATACACGTTAGGCACTATAAAGCAGATATACCCAACATTTGTACACACACGCACACTCATACATATACACACACACTATACTATGTGACAATGGAGAGCCAAAATAACGAACAGGAGAACTTCAAAGATAAGTCACAGAGTATGCTGAAGAAGTTTTAGAAAGGTCTAATTAGCATATCCAGATAATGAAAGAAGGATATAACTTGATATAAAGAGGAATAAAGTGTCTTGTCATTTGTATTTAGTAACTAGACCAGCTGATGTGAGCACTAAGAACCCAATAATTCTTCAGTAGAGAATCATTATTTTCCTGTTTTACTTAATATCCAAAAGAAATGCCTGATTCAGTGGCGAGCGGTGTCAGCGGAGGAAAATTTCGGCACACCCTTATTTAGGTATTTCAATTTGAAAGACTAAAATATACAGTAATTCTTTGCCGCCCCCTAAAAGTGTCGCCTGAGGCCGGCCGCCCCACTACGCTACGCCACTGGCCTGATTCAATATTCGTATTTAGCTTTAAGATCCTAATTGCCCCATGCTTACATATTTGATTGATAAGTAAGTGTTGCAAATTAAGACTATTTGGAGGACAATGCTGCGAAATACAATGAAATTGTTATTACTGCCATAATGTAAACTGCTCAGCAGTCAATTGTGTTTAATAAACTAAATTGACTAAACAAGTCCATTTTGACCCCTTTACTAACTAACTTTTCAACTCACATTGATACACCATCATCCCTACATTTACTCATCTCCAGTGAATGGTAGCTGGTGATAGGAGCCAACTGTTGGAACAGTGCTTGCTGCAGCTGGGAGAGCTGAATACAGTCTGTTGGGATGTAAAGTGCATGAAGAAGGAAGTGATTTATTATGGGGTAAAACTGACAATAGTACAGAAATGGCCATTGACAGCATAGTAGCTTCTAGTCCTAGTGATAGTGATGCATATAGTGTGATAATTTTGTTCAGATGGTAAGAATATTGTCACTTTTGAATATGTGATATTGCTAGTGATGATATCACAAGCATATTAGGCACCTTGGAAAGCTGCTATTGAGTGGGTCTACAGGGCACAAGGTAGACAAGTACAATAATCCCTTACAGTATTTCAATCTGTTCTTATTGTGACTTAGCCCAAAAGAAATACATATTAAGTGATCCAGCAGCATACACTGCTGGTTTACTTTGCACTCCTTCTTTATCAAGGCTTAATTTAAAAGCAAGAATCTGAAATGTGCTGCTCAATATAACTTTATTTAAAACACCTTATGGACAGGAGATTTCAAGTGTAAAATGTGTAATTTTAGTTCTCTGGTGTTTGCATTTTATTGACAACATCTTGGCTCTCACTTTCTTCAGTAGTACAGTAATAAGAAATCCTTTATGAAAATAATTCTTTGAGCACAAACAGGGAGATTCAGTAGAGTCTACACACCTAAACAGAATGTTGTTATTGATGAATGAATATTGATTAATTGTAAAGGTCATTGAGAAACAAAGCAATACAAACATTGTACAATTGCTGATCTGGCATTATTGCTACTGAACAACAGGTATAGTTTATTGATCTCTTGACAAAAATGCTCACACTCTTAAAATTAAGAGTGCCAAAGTGGTTCTTCAGAATAATGCCTCAGGGAAACCATTTTGGTTCTTGAAAGAACTGTTCATAAAAGACCCAGAAAGAACCTTTTATCTGTAACAGGTTCCATAAATAGTCATGAACAGATAATAGATTTGTGTAATCCCAATGGGTTCTTAATTTTAACAGGACTCTTATTGCATACAATAACACAGCTTAAAGTCCGATTTTCAAAGTCCAAAGAAGTAACTTCATATACAAAGAACCCTTCTCAGAATTAAATATTTTTTGATTAAACAATGCATCCACACGAACCACACAACCCAGGAGCATGCCATTATTAAACCAATATTTTTAAGAGTGCAGAATCAGCAAACTGATGAAGAACTAAACTTGCTGATTTGTTTCTATTTTATTTTATGAAAATTTTGCTTTTTTTTTTCCTTTTTTTTCTTTAGTTTTAGCTTCACATCAAAAAATACACTGTATGGTAAAAATAGGCAAGAATAATGTTTGAAATATTTTCCCTATTTATTTCATCTTTCTTTCACTCTTTCTCAAAATAGATTGTTAAAGGCTGCCATTTTCTTTTTTTTAACATCTTATGTCTGCTGTGAAATCACTTGAGGTTTTTGTACTGTGCTGTCAGGTATCATTTTAAGCTTAGACATTGCATACTTTGTCTCTATATATTGCTCATCATCTCAGATATATCTGTGGTTTATGTGGATGTCCATTCACTTATTGGTATTCTTACATTTCTTTCCTTTCTTTTGTTGTACCTATTCATGTTTCGCAACTTATAAGCTTTGACATTATGTGCTACTTTTTCTGTGACTTCCTCATTACACCTAGGTGGGGACCAAACAAAGAATCAAAGAGTCCCTCCCCTTTAAGTCTGCTTCACATTTGGTGCAAGCAAGTCAATAAATGTGAATTATGAATAAAGAAGGCACAAATTGTGTCAGACACCTGAACATTCTTTGTGAGCAATTAAGGCTGAAGACGTTCAATTATTGAACAAATAATAATGAAGTATTGCTTATTGGGATTTCTTAAATATTTTAAGCTAACCTTAGTTCACATTAAACCATGATCTATTAGAAACCGGCATTTACAAAAAAGATCTGCTATAATTTAGAAAAATAACAGAAATGAGTTGTTATTATGCTGTTTATTTTAAAATATTATTATACTTCAGGAAGCAACATTTTTCATATCTTACAGCATCATTTTTACTACCAATTCACTCTCCATTTGCAAACGGAAGTAAAAATTTCAATGTGCTCTGTGCATGTGATAGTAATTCAATTGAAACCTAAACTTTGATTTTCAGAATTGATATAAACAGTAATAATTACCGACTGAGCATTTGCTTTTTCTAACATTATTGGGATCTCCTCAGCAACATTTATTTATATAGCATATTTTCATATAAAGGACGTAGCTCAATCTGTTTTATAAGATGTCAAAGAAGTAGTTACATGCAAAGAAAAATAAATCAAATTTAGATAACAATAATGCATAAATAATACACAAAAATAAACAATGCACACTTAAATACGATAGATATACTGTATAACTAACAGAAAGGATTGTGTCATAAAACTTGGATTGTATTTATTTTAAAACTGAAAATATGTATATAACACGTTAAATAACGTGACAAGAAATAGTTACATTTTAAGTAATCGTGACTGTGCACGCGATCTACAATTGGGTTTGAAAATGAAGATTCAGTCACTTTATGGATGCTACTTGCAGTAGCCAAAACTAGCCTCCTTCCGGCAGGTGGCGGAATAACATTTACGTCATATGTGCCATAGTATGTCTCTTAGCGTGTTCGCTTCGACACGTTGTTTTCTTCCTTTTCTTTTTGCAGCCGAAGATGTCGGTATACGGGCCCATAGTGAAGATTCATCCGGTGGTTCTTGCTTCCATTGTTGACTCTTATGAGCGACGCAATGAAGGAGCTTGTCGAGTTATCGGGACACTGCTCGGTAAGACGTGACCAGGTTTATCGGTGGTGGCTCAGGAGGAGACCTCGGCGGGTATTCAGGTTTGAGGAAATGGAGCCGGTAGTAAATGTGACGTTAAAGTACAATGTAGCCGGTAGGTTTTCGTCGTTGGTAGAGTTTTTTTGTTGCGATTTATGTTAAGCAGTGACACGACTATAAGTAAGTATTTACTTCTCTTTTGAGTACAGGAATCTTTTTAAAATGTCTGTGTTTAATATCGGACAAAGAGGCATGTATTAGTCACGTAACGGTTAGTTTAACCGCAGAATAAAATTCTTTTTAAATTAATTACTTAATTGTTAAGTGTAAAATACAAGGGATGTATTTTTTCTAGAACGTTGCTAACGAGTTCTCTCTCTAAAAGTGAGCTTTTCAAATTAGTTTTGCATTCAGAAACGACATTAAGGTAAAAACATGCTAAAAAATGTTTGTTATTGACAGGAACCATCGATAAGCATACAGTCGAAGTTACCAATTGCTTCTCTGTTCCACACAACGAGTCCGAAGATGAGGTAAGCCGTTAGAACTTCACTGTACTCTGCACACGTGTCAATAATGATTATTGATACTTTGATAATATAATTATTGCTACTACTGCCTACACCCATTTTTAAAGGCCATGTTTAAAAGGAGCCTGCGATTGTTTTAGTCCATTCAAGATAATGTAGTGTAGTCTCCAGTAAACACTATAGCAATTCACAATACATAACTTTCATACCGTGTAATGAAATCACAGAGAAGAATCGCCACTCACATTTGTATTAATGAATCCTCCAACGTATCCATACTCTGTGTTTTGTTGAATATCAATTTTGGAAACATTTTACAATTTTAATTTAGAATTGCTTTAAAGCGCTCTTGAAATTAATTTATAGAACTACACTCTGTGAAATTGGTATTGTACACGTGAAAGTCCTCTACTTTTGCTACATTTTATGAATTTTTGGAGAAGTTCCAGACTTATTCAGACACACCACTTCTACTATGTTTTCTTTTTTCCCCCCATTCTAAACTTAATTTGTCACTGTGTACCCTTTCACTTTTTATCTTGCACTTATTTTTTCCCCAGTTCCACAACCTATATCTTTATTAAGAAGCATTACACAAATGACCATAGTAGATATTGACATGTAGATCTGCATCTTTTTGCATAAACCTTTGTTTAAATTGATAATACATATATAAAGAAGTTTATTAAAACGTGTTTTAGTTCAAATAATAGAAAATTTTACTTAAAATACTAACTTGCTGGCTCATTTTTGCCACAGGTAGCAGTTGACATGGAGTTTGCAAAGAACATGTATGAGCTCCACAAGAAGGTCTCCCCCAGTGAAGTTATTGTAGGCTGGTAATGTTTTTTTGTTCTTCAATTTTTATATATTCTTACAATTATTTTCCATTTTAGAAGGTTGTAGGGTTTTTACTGGCAATCTCTACAGGTCAATAATCCGCTTTAGGGAGTTTTCTACAAAATCGGATAATTTTCAAATTTGAGCCTAAATTTACATAAATAATAGATTAAAATGAGTAAGCATTCTTATTTTGTTTATTAACTTACATTATATAGTTAAGCATTATTATTGTGTTCATTAACTTCCATTATATAGTGCAAAATACATTACCAAAACAAAAAAATATTTTGTAAATCCACCAGAAATATTACATGTATTAAACTGCTTTTTCCGTGAAGTATTATAAAGGAGGAACTACTATTTAGCAGTATTTTTAGTTGTGTTTTTTGCATAGCATGATTTTAGCCTTGTTATCAATATTGTGATGTAAATGTATGCATACTCATTGATTGGTATTTCCTATGAATTTAATACCATAAGGAGATGTCTTAGGGCTCATTTATACTTCACGGCGACATGTTGCAGCGGACGCTCCTGCTCAGCGTTGAAGTGTTTATACTTGCTGCGTACTTTACGTAAATCTGGAGGAGTCCACCAGGTGGCAGTGCGAGATATTATCACGGTGAGAACATGTTTGGCTTCTCTGTGTTGTGAATTGCCTAAAACACCTATTAAATTCGATAACACCTTACGCAATTGTCTGTGAAAAGGATGTTTATTGATTAAATCCATCAATCCAGAGATGTGTCCATTCCAACAAGCATTGGGCACGACTGAGAAACAATCCCTGGACGAGGTCTCCGCTCATCGCAAGGTGAATACAAGCACACATACACTAGCGTCATTTTAGCGGCACCAAATCCCCAAATCTGCTTATCTTTGGAAGGAAACCGGAGCACAGTGTGGAATACAAGCAGGAAATACCAGTAAACGTAACTCCCTGCGAGACAGCAGTGCTATTGCTCCGCCACCGTGTCACCCCATGTGTGTAATTATTAACAGTATTCATTATTTAAATGAAATTATATGTAAAATGTAACATACACACTTTAATGAATTTCATCATGAAAGTGATATCAAGTATGAATCTAAAGATTCTAAATGTGCAGAGAGTTGGAATATCATACATTTAATTTGTTCTGTGTGGTGATCTTTGCTGTTGCCGCAGCTGTCAGGTCCAAGAAGCTTGTAGCGATTAAAACTGGGATGACGTTCGACGGTCTGCTTTAATGATAAAGTAAACTCTGAGGTTAAAGTGGACAATTCGAGATTAAAACGAAATTTCCACTTTAATCACAAAATACGTTTTCACCGTGTCCTTTTTTATTTTTCTCAGTGGTTCAAATATACGCTATACATTATGTTGCTGTTGTTAAGTTGCAAAAATAAAAAAGTTAAAAAAGACGACACAAAAGATGGTATGTGAGACTTTTAAAATGTATCGTATCATTACATTCGGGAACGATCTACATGTGACAGAAAGCCTCTATGCCGATCCTACGGGATGGATGCTTCGATGTGGTGAAGCAAAATGCCGACATACAAATGCATTTGTGGTGCTTTTATATTCAAGCGTCGCGATATTCCCGATCGTAATGACACGATACATTTTAAAAGTCTCAGTGCCGCCTATTTTTATTTTTTGCAACTTCACATCGGCAACATAATGTATAGCTGTATTTGAGCCACTGAGAAAAAATAAGACACGGTGAAAACGTATTTTAGGATTAAAGTGGAAATTTCGCTTTAATCTCAAATGTCCACTTTAACCTCAGAGTTTACTTTATTATTAAAGCAGACCGTCAGAACGCCATATCCCAGTTTTCATCATATGAGCTTTTGTACCTGACAGCAGGTAAAGTAAAAAAATAAAAAATAGACGGCACAAAAGATGGTATGTGAGACTTTTAAAATGTATCGTATCATTACGATCGGGAATATGCGACGCTTGAATATAAAAGCACCACGAATGCATCTGTATGTCGCCATTTTCCTTCAACACTTTGAACCATTCATCAAACAGCAAAGCGCGCACATCGAAGGATCTCCATAGAGGCTTGCTGTCACATGTAGATAGTAAACAGAGACTCTGACGTCACGCGTTCCGACTTTTAGCACACTCGCCCCGACTTTTACTGGTACTGCAACTCGCGCACGCGTCGCGTTAATTTCTGAGGACCTGCTCAGAGGACGCGTGAAATGAACGCTGGGAACACGTGGCAGCCATGATGCGGACGCGTACGCGTTCTGAGTGTGAAGTATAAATGAGCCCTTACACCACATCACTTCTCTGTTTCTGTACCTCTTTTAATTTAGCTGCCACATTAAATCCTAGTACAGTGGTACCTTGACTTACGAGTGTCCCAACTGAGGTTTTTGAGATGCGAGCCGTCTCTCGGACGATTTTTTTTCTTTGAGTTGGGAGCTAAAATTAGGGTTATGAGCCACCTTCAGACACCCCACCACTAGTTCACGCAGCGAACGCCACAGTTAACGCCGCAACATCCGCCCAGCATCCCGTGTCTCACTTGTTCACTTTAAGCGGTAGGGCTGCAACGGGTAATCGACAACGTCGACTACAAAAAATCGGTGACGCAAATTTTTTGTTGTCAATGCGTCATAAAAAGAACCTTCAATAGAGGCTCAAGTCACAAAGAACCATATTGGTTTTTGTAACTGCAATGCACTACATGAACATCTTGGGGCAGTATCGTTTGTTATTGTTTGTCAAGACTGCACACAGTCCTACCAACGAAGAAGAATGTAGAGGAAAATAAACATGGTTGCAATGGGCTGCGTCGGATAGAGAAGGGGAAGGAGATGGAAAAAAATTGAGACAAACTTTCTAAAAGTGTGGGAGCACTTCATCGAAAAAGAAAAAAAGTTGAATGCAGATTATTCAAAGCGGAGCTGTCTTTTCACGGCAGCACCACCGCAATGCATAAGCATCTGAAACGCAAGCATCCTGGAGCTGTGATGCCGCCGTCTTTTGAGGGGTAAGTTTTAGCGAGTAAAGTTAGTGTCGTGTTAACGTTGATGTTTGTACTATAATGTGTATATCAAGGTTTCGACAATGATAGTTAACCCTTAAACCTACACATACTTGTGGGTTAATGCACCCCTGGACGCCAAATACTTTTTAGCTGCAGTTTTTAAGTAAACATCACAATTCACAAAGAAAATGTGAAATTTTAATGGAACACATGTTTTTTCTCATGCAAAGAGCATCACAATTACTGCAACACTGATCATTTTACACACTGCAAATGAACTGTAACAATTATATTAAAAAAAAACTACTGCAGCAATCTATTATATGTTCAAGGTGCAACTGAAGCCAATTGATGAAATTCAGTAAATCACTGAGCCAGCTGCACTTGAACTGGCTGACAAGCAAACACACAGAGGTAAACGCTGATGATTGCAGGCTCGTCTAGTGCAGCGGCTGAATCCTAGAGACAGTGAGGCTGGAGTTCTGCCGGGGCTGGCAGTGCTCATGAGCTGGTTGCTCAACTAATGTACGGCACTGACTGATCAGCTCTGGCGTGTTGCCAAATTGCTCTGTGAAACAAATATACCAGGTTGCAGGGTTCATTGCATGTATGTCGCCAAATTTACTTTGCTGGCAAATTGCACTGAGAAGCAACTTTAGCCGGTTGTGGAGTTCAATGAATGTACATTGCCGAATTTATGTCACCGCATATACTCGGCCGGCGTGCTTCAAATTGCGCTGTAAACCGACTCTAGCCGGTTGTTGTGGTTTAAGGGTTAAGTGAATATAATTTCAGTTATGTTTGCTAACATGGTTGGAGCTATAGTAAACGAATGAATAGGAGTAGCTGAGCTGTCCTAGTTTTTTTTTTTTTCTTTTTTTGTATAATATTTGAGTTCACATGAATAGTAAACCATCTCTAACTAACGTTAGGTAACTTGTGTTTTGGGGTATATCAGTAATTAGCTTGTTACATATTTTAGTCCGTTATTTTTTTATTTTGGCATAATATAGTACATGATGTGGTAAACTACAACACTTCTCCTTCCGAGTGTGATGATTAAAACATCTTTCTCTGTCTGCAAAATCATTCTTGTGTATTCCTGCTATCTTTGAGAGTCTCTTCTCAGCAGCTGGGAACATTGTCTCAAAGAAGAGAGGCAGCCTCACACCAGAGCATGTCAAAATGCTCATGTTCCTGCACTGCAATCAGGAATATATGAACTGAATCTTTTATAAACTGTACATTATTATTTCGTTTGTATTGAAGCTTTATTTAAACATTTGGACTTCAAAACACGCCAGTGGCCATTTTTGGTTAAGTTAAATGCACTTTTTTTGTTTAAAGACTATGTGCACTTTAGTTTGTATTGTTTAATGTATTTCTTTTTTATTGTGTTGGTCACACTACTATAAAACATCTGATTATTTTAAAATTCAAATGTTTCACTGGTTATTGTAATTTGATTATTATTAGTTTTAATCATGTTAATGCAGAGACATCAGGGTGACATTCACAAGTGGACAGACGTGAGCAGATGAGGTAAGACATGCACTGGAGCCCAGAACAGGATGTGCAACCACAGGTCGCAGGCATCAAAATAGTCAGGCATGAAATAATTGTGAGTAATTGAAAAACAAATTGAACGATTAGTCAACTACCAAAATAATCATTAGTTGCAGCCCTATTAAGTGGTAGCTTGCAATGGAAGCATCAGTGTTGTGCTCGCATTTGTGCTTGCAAAACTTTGTTTTTCCAACTATGGGCCTAAAAAAAATGTGAGTGCAAAGGATAGTGCTGAGATGAAGAAACGGATGATGTGCATTAAATTTAAGAAAGAAATTATCAAAAAACATGACCAAGGTGTGCGTGTAGTCGACTTGGTGAAGCAGTACGAGAGTAGCACTTCTACAATCTGCACCATACTGAAGCAGAAGGAGCCGATAAAGGCTATAATGCCAGCCAAGGGCATTAAAATAATTTCTAAACAGCGGACATCTTTCCATGAAAATATGGAGAAGCTGCTGATGGTGTGGTTGATGGAGAAGTAGTTCGCAGGAGATACCATGACGGAGGCTATAATCTGCGTGAAGGCACAAGCTTTTTACGCTGATTTGTTGCAGCAGACACCAGGCACTTCAACGGACAAGGCATCGGGCGAGCCGTTTAAAGCCAGTCGGGGCTGATTCGAGAATTTTAAAAAGGGGACCGGCATTCGTTCCATTGTCAGGCATGCGTGCGGCAGCTGCAAGATTAAACCACTGCCCATTTATCATTCGGAAAACCCCAGAGCCTTTAAGTCACAAAAAAAATACCCATGCAGATGAAAGTGAGGAAGGTGTGGCGAAAAGGGCAAAAATCGGCGAATAAGCAGTTCAGCCTTTCTCCTCCACCTCTGTCAATATCTTCAAGTCGTCTGATCTCCAAGGTACTGTAAATGCTGTACATTATACCTAAAACCAGTTTATTGCAGTACATTCTATTGTATTGTGTTTTTATACAATATTCATTATTTATAAGTAAATTTTTCTTATTTAAAAACATGTAACAAAAAATTGCAGTGTTTTTTGGGGGTCCGGAACGGATTAATGCCATTTTAGTTCATTTCAATGGGGAAAATTGACATATGAGTAATTTGAGTTATGAGCTCCGTTACGGAACAAATTAAACTTGTAAGTCAACGCACCACTGTATAATTAATAAAGGACACTTGCTCATTTTGAACAGTCCAAGGTGCAAGAAAATCCTTTCTTTTCAAATGTCAGGCTTTCCCCTACCCCCCCAAATGTCAGGCTTTTTTTCTAGAAAATGGAAGTTTGGTCATGCCCACATAGGCAAACATTTTAAGCCTTACTTTGCAATTCTCCATCATTTAACTTTTTCCTGAATGGGCTTAAATAAAGCCTAATTTGGCTTTTTGTTCTGATTTTTCAGCTGAAGGAAATATTATTGGATGAAATTATTCTGTTTTCTGTGTTCTGTTCTGGCAGTTTTGGAAGTTACCATTTGTGTCGTCACACCTCCCTACTTCATTCTTTTTGTGCCAGTTTCTGCTGGTCAGAGCTTTGGGAGAAATGTTAAGTTGTTATTTGATCAGTCTTAACAAAAAGGAAGGGTTTTATGTTACAAATAGATTTTTTTTTTTTGGGATGGGGTACATCATTTGGGTAATATCTTTACTGGAACTGTCTAAATGAGATCTACCACTTAAAACACACTCTCCAAAACTGATCTTTAGGTAATGTATGATTTACTTTCAGCAACTCGCTGCTTAAAAGATTTCTACTTCCGGATGCAATGAAAGAAATCTTTTAATATATTACCAGTGTAAAATGGATTGTTAGTGTAAATTATGCATTTCAGAAAATGTTCCCTCTTTACAATACAGTATTTGCTATATCAATTGAAGCTGCCTGTCAGTTTCTCTTTCTCTCTCATTGTTTCGTAAATTCTTTCCATTGTCTTTGATATTCACAGGGTACAGTGTAGTTTTAAACGCAACGCAATGCAGTGCTGTCGGTGTTCATCTCTGTAACTGCGCTTTTCTTAATCTGCTATTGCAAACTAAACATAGGAGTTATCAACATGTATTTCTTTTAAATAACTGTTGGTAATAAGATTTATAAATGTGTAGGTATTTTTTAAATTGTTTTCTTTCTGCCAGTGATTTGATACTACATATTTGTCATCCTCGTATAACTGTTTACATTTGAATATTATAAATATAACATTTTTAATTTTATTCATGAAGTGTTTATTCTTTTTATGGTGTAGACATTTCTACAGGATTCAAATTTTTATTTGTAATGAAGTAAATTACTTGTGACTTTCACTAGGTATGCTACAGGGTATGATATCACAGAACACTCTGTTTTAATTCATGAGTATTACAGCCGGGAAGCACAGAACCCAGTTCACCTTACAGTAGACACTGCCTTACAAAGTGGAAGAATGAATATTCGTGCATATGTCAGGTAAGTTTAAGGACACTGTAAATTGGTTTTAGTTTCATCTGAATATTCTACACTTCATTTTTTCATCTGTAATCTGTGTTACCCAAGCCTACAACAAAAAATGGCAAATTTGACTTATGGAGGACACGTTACACCATGAGTTACTTTTGATTAAGCTACATGAAGTGTACAAAAATGGAAACAGATGTATTAGATTTTGTCAGACCTCTTAGCCTACTATATTCATAGTCATAATTATGGTATTGTCACATGTATGCAGTGAAACTCTTACTTGCATGTGCTAATCACGATGTAACCCCTCTCCACTCACCATGAGCAGTGAGACTTTAACTCGAAACCTCTGTTTTCATATGTGAATTAACTACCTTATAGATAAAACTATAATTTCTTTGAAGCTTTCAATTCATTCAATAAGCAGATGCTTGTCTTTTGCCAATGAAATCTACCAGTTAATGTTTTTTAGTGTACCTAATTTGAGCACCTGATTTAGATTATATATAGAAAACTGCTTAGAAAACTGAGTTATCTTCTTGTTTTAGTGCTCAGATGGGTACCTGGAAAGACTGTTGGTGTGATGTTTACTCCATTAACAACTAAATATGTCTATTATGATACTGAGAGGATTGGAGGTAAGTCTTTCCACTATTAACCTAATCTCTCTAGGGCTAAGAATTATTAATATTGCAAATTAACAATTTTGTTACATAGGAGTAATTTATCGCGCAGTGATTATTTGTTTATAGTTTTAGTAAATGGCTGCCAGTTTTACTAATAACCTTGGTGAGCTATTTATTTTTATTGGGTGGTCTATGGTTGGCAGTGGTCAAGTGCTGATCTTTTTATTTATTCTTATAGCCTTAATCTAGAAATTTTATTTATATTGTTGGCATTGATTACATGCTATAGTGAAAACGGAGTTAAGGATATATCTTTAGCTTCACTAGATTTTGTTTAACACAAGAATCTGTGAAGCCTACAAAAAAAAGTCTTAATTCTGGGCCACCTTAAATTCCTTCGCACCTCTCCATTAGCGTCTTTTGTATTGTAAATGTGTTGGTCAGCGTGCTATTCCCATCCCCCACCGCTGCAGCTGAACTTGGCAAGGAAAAGTTCTCCTAGCTCAAGGCTTTTCATCTGGGTGTGAGGAGCTTGGATTTGTATACGGTAAATAATATATTATTTGGAAAACATGCATTTCATGTGTGTTACGTGTCTACAACACTCTATGTAAATGTAGGATGACAGGAAATGCAAGAAATATTGAACACAAACTTTTTTCATGTTATAGTACTAACGACAAAATTTTGACATGAAGTGTATGATGTGTGAAGCCTGAAGTCCAAATATCAAATAAGCACTTTCACAAAAGGTACATGTATAACAGAACAAGTGCAGTTTTATCCAAGAATATAACAGGAGAAAAGGAAATCGGGTTAGGGTACAATGTTGATACGACCGGTTGGGTGGTACAACGGTAAAAACTGCTGAATCATATTCAAGAGGTCACTGGTTCAATTCTGGCCACTTCCCAGAGTTACTGTTTTGAGTAGTGAGCTGCTCTTATTGTTACTATTTATACAGTACAATAAAAACATACATTTGATCTGAGTGGAGAGTTGCTCGCATACTTGTGTCTATAGCTGCAGGTGGAAGCTGTCATCCCACTTTTTGTAACTGATCTTTTCCTCAATAAAGAGTGGCATTGCACATGTACTTTGTCAGCATGCCATGTCGATCAAACACAGGAAGCTCTGCAGTCTACTCGTAACTTTATGCTGTAGGAAGATAAGTAAATATAGGTAAACAACATTTGATATGGCATTTATATAAGTAACATATACAGAGCTTTGCATGATACCAGTAAGCCCTGCTATTTCATTGAAGGACATGCGTGTGGCAGATTGACTGGAAGGATGATGGCCAACCTGTTGCTGCTTCCAAACTGTGCCATCTTTCGCATTTATGTCTGGTGCTGCTGCTGCATTGGCTGCATTGTTCTTATATGTGAGTGGATGATTCTTGCAGGGAGAGCTTCTGTTCTCTTTCTCCGTTGTAGAACCCTCATCTGAGTTCACCTCTACTATAGCACATCTTTATTTGAAAACAGCACTGTCAGATCGGGAGGAGTGTGAACGTGACTGAGAGACTGAAACTGAATTAAAAAAATGCTAACCTTTACAAGTACCGTACATTTACACTGGCTGTTACAGACCCAAATCAAATGTCACTTTTTATTGTACAGTATGGACTAACAAGCTGGTTGTGCGAATCGACATATTTACAAAACAAAAGACGCTAATGGAGAGGTGTGACGGAAATTAAGCTGGCCCAGGATTACAAGTTTTTTCGTAGGCTTCAGGGATTCTAGTGTTAACAAGCAAATTACAGAATACCTTTCATACGTACATGTTTACTATAACATATAAGGTGGTATGTGAAAGTCGAATAGAAGAACAACACGGAACTTGGATGTGTGTGTGTACTGGCTAGATGTCCATTGACTTTTTTTTGGTATGTTTTGCTTCTCACAAATTTTTGTTTTGTTCTTAGTGGATCTACTCCATCGCACCAGGAATATTCCCAGTCGGACCAACGGGTTGACCACAGACTTGGAACAGGTGGGATCAGCGTCTCGCATTCAAGAAATGTTGACAACCGTATTGTCTTACACTGAGGATGTCTTGGTGAGTTGCTGTAATGAGCCACACAGTTGATAAATAGTTAAACTAGCGCATGGTTGCCTCAGCCAGTTTCCTTTATTGTAGAGGCATTGCTTTAAAATGCATATTTTCGGTAAATGTGTAATTTTGTGTGCTGAATAGTCTTGTTTTTTCTACAGTCTGGGAAGATAGCTGCTGACAACACTGTTGGTCGTTTCTTAATGGATTTGGTCAATAAAGTTCCAAAAATCACTGCAGAGGACTTTGAAAGTATGCTTAACAGCAATATAAATGTAAGGGAAACTTTTTTTATTTAACATAATGACATATACCTTAATTTTCTTCTGATTTTGAAGATGAGAGTTTTTGTAGCAGGCTGGGCAGCACTGAAATTGTCTACTGCTGTAAGACCACTATAGAAATCTCAGTCTGATTTTGGACAGAGCCAGATTTTCCCCTCTTTAGAACTAATAGTGTATACTTTCCCCGGGAGGCTTGAGTGAAAGATCCCACATTAATTAGAATCACCTGTAAATTTTTCTAGCATGGCAGTTACATCTGAATGTACCTTGCAGCTCTATAAAGACAATTTAATAAATACACTTGAACTGTGTATTTCCTTTAGCATTTTTGACTGTTACCCTACCTCAGTAGCCTTAGCTGACCACTGTTAAGATATCTGCCATAGGAATAGATTTATTTCCTGTTAGATGCTTTCTGCCTTTGACTTTTGGGTACTTTTAAATCCGTCTGAAGCAGCATGAAGCACCTTTGGCATTTTCCCTTATTCAACTAAGGGTACCCAGGTTGCATCATGACTAGTGCTAACCACATTTTGTCCATGGCTATTTGCAAGTGTTTCTTCTATCTGAGGTCTGCATAACTTCTCATTTAGACTGTAGCCTCTCCTAAGATTCTCAGAAACTCTACCACAGGCAACAGTTCAGCTTTACTCAGCCCAGATGAAGAAATTCCTCATTACTTGGTTTAGTTTCCTATTTACCAAGATGAGACCTTACATAACTAAACCAGTTCAGTACCACATGGTAATAATTGTTCAACTTTGAGTTTCTCTAAGCTAGACTCTCAAGAATGCAAAGCCAATTTATTGTTAGCCTATGCCTCAGTGATTCCACATATACTTTGTGTCTGTGTACATTATGAATTGTCAGTAATTAGCACAACAATTTATTAACATTATTATTATATATTATTATGTACATTCACACCATTGGGCAATTCCAGTTAGTGCAACTGTATTGGCCTAGGACATATGATGTCACACATGCACTCTAGGCCAAACCATACCAACAAAATAATATTCCAAAAGCTTTTTTAACACCATTGGCCTTCCATCTTGCCAAAATTTGCTTGTCATGCAAGTTACAATGTTGCACCTACCTCCCATATTAACCCTGCATTGTGTTCAACACAAGTTGCCTTTTGAGCCCAAGTCTGAATGACTCCTTGTACTGTTGATAAATGCTTTCTTATGGACTGGGCTGCCTCAACCCTATTTCAGAGAAGGCTTTATTTTTTTCTAATTTGAGATATCATAGAAGTTGGTTGTGGATTGTTTTTGTTTGGCTGACTAGTGAAATCTGTATTCCAAGAGTTGCCTAAACAAGAGAAAAGCGAGGCTCTTGACAACCTAGGTTTAAATATCCTTAGGGTATGCAGACTTCCTCAACCATACCAATTTCACAATCTTTGAAGGGTAGTATATGAATTTACTTTTTATATTTATTGTTAATAGAATTCATACAGATATCTGTATTTATTTTTAGTTAATTTAGATTAGTTTTAAGTGCTGGGCCACTGAACATGGTTTTTCGGGCTGTGTTTACTTTTTTCCCAGCAAAAATATTGTTCGATATTGAATTTTGAAGTTTTGTTAAAGATTTCTTATTAACCATTTATGGCTACTTTTACAAGTTAATGTTGAAGCTGTATGTTCATTTTTTTTCCCCTCTAGGACCTGTTGATGGTAACATATCTTTCAAACCTGACTCAAGCACAAATAGCACTCAATGAGAAACTGGTGTGTCTGTAATTTTTAATTTGCCACTGAAACATGCAAATAAAGTAAATTTATACACTAACATAAACATCTGTCTCTTTTTTAAAACACAAAATATTTTATATTAACAGATGCCTCTTAATAATATGCCAGTTATGGCACAAAAATGTTTTAATGTGTATGCCAAGCTGATGTGTTGATATTTCATCAAGGTTTTGCAATGTAAAGCTATGATTATAAGTATGTCTTTACATTTAGTGTAACACACAACTGCTAGGAAGATAGTCTGTCATAATCTTTAATTCTTTTATCATGGATTGCTAGCCAGTGGTTTATTCTTTGAGACCATGTTTAGTGAAAGAAGGCCGTTATACACTGAGCAGTCCTAGCTATGTGACCTTCCTTTGGAACGGTTCTGCCATGACAGAGCATTAACTGATTTTGTGTTAATTGGACCTTGAGCTCATTTGCACTCTTAAACCTGCCTTTATAAATCAGGTTTAATCTAAAACAATATTAGGCCTTTGGGTACATTAAAAACTAATAATGTGTTTATACTTCCACAGCTGTATAAAGATAAACTCTTCAACATTTGCACAAACTGCCAAGCATAATATTTAGCATACTTAAAGCAGTAAGCACAGAGCAGCAGTGATATGGGGTAATTACCAAAACCTGCAACTTTAGTAGTCACATGTTCTATAAAATTATGCTTTTTCCTGTTCACTCAAATCTATTATGTGAAATAAAAAAATATGTAAAATATATTTGTGTAGGTTTTGTCTAAATGGAAATTTTCATAGGATTCTGATGTCTTAATATCATAATATAGTCATTAAGCCTGTTAGAATAACGGGCACTAGAACAGTAGTGCGTAAACACTATACACATATACATATACAACAACACATATACAAACACACACACACATTATATATATATATATATATATATATATATATATATATATATATATATATATATATATATATATATATATATATATAGTAATCTCTTTATATCGCTTTGACTTTCGGGTTTCACTCTATCAGCGGATTTTAAATGTAAGCACATCTAAACATATATCACAGATTTTTCACTGGTTCGCGCTTTCTAGGACAATGGTCTTTAATTTAGGTTACATGCTTCCTCAGTTTGATTGCCCAGTTGATTTCATACAAGGGGCGCTTTATTGGCGGATGGCTTAGAAGCTACCAATCAGAGCATGTATTGCATATTAACTAAAACTCCTCAATGCTATAAGATATGCTTCCAGCTGTGCTTGTTTGCTTCTCTCTATCTTTCTCGCTCTCTCTGCCTGGCGGTGGGGGTGTGAGTAGAGGGGCTGTTGCACAGAGGACATGGACGCTCCTCTACAAAATGCCGCTTTATCGCGGTGCTTCTGTATACTTAAAAGCATGTCTTGATTTTTGATTGTTTGCTTTTCTTTGCGGCTCTCTCTGACATTCTCTGCTCCTGGCCTTCTTTATGCTGGCTCCTTTGAAGATAAGATATGTTTGCTTTCTTTTAATTGTGAGAAAGAACTATCGTCTCTGTCTTGTCATGGAGCACAGTTTAAACGTTTGACTAAAGGGTGTTATTTCATGTCTA
>NW_024382473.1:25000-26066 GCF_016835505.1 Polypterus senegalus
TCTTTGTGCATAGTCAAGCCCTTCATTATGGCTCCAAAATGATCTGCTACTGCTTCAGGGCCGTGCCCAAAGCTAAACGGAAGATGTTAACGATTGCCGAAAAGGTAAACGTTTTGGATTTGTTGAAGGCTACGATTCTTTTTATTTAAAAAGTAGTAAAGGAATATAAGATCTACGGCCGCAGTGTCCTTTTAACCAGGGTGCAAAACAAGTTGTAAGTGGATGTAATAAGGCAGTAGTCTGGATGGAATCTGCTTTAGGGATTTGGATTGAAGACTGCCAGAAGAAGAACAACGGCAGTGCTACACAATGGCCTGAAGTGGCTCCCTTTAAGGGCTGTAACGCTCTCCTTTGTTGTGCAGTAAAATAAAACTCATTGTTATCGGACAAAGTCGTGTCATTGTTAGTGAGTAACCATAATTAATTTTCTACTTACAGTACTTAGTACATGTACATACATTTAGTGTCACTGTACACACACATTTACTGTATACTATTTTTGTTGCATTTATGCGGTATTTATTGCTGGTGGCATGTCTATCGTTATGGCTCTAACATGTGATATAGGAGACACTCAATATCTTTAAAATAATATTTAGGTTTTACTGTATATAAACAGTGTGTTTATATACATAATTTCAATGAATCTTACCTAATATCTAAGAGAATACAAAGGGATTATGCTGTATAACTCTTAGCGGGGAATATTTATAAACATATATATATATACTAGCAGAATACCTAACCGCTGAGGGAGAAGTAGTGTGTTAAAGAAGGAGTCTAAAAAGAAAAGGAAAAATTTTAAAAATAACGTAACATGATTGTTAATGTAATTGTTTTGTCATTGAAATGAGTGTTGTTCTCATATCTATCTATATATATATATTGTTCTATCTATCTATATATATAGATAGATATATCTATATAGATAGATATATCTATATATAGATAGATATATCTATATATAGATAGATATATCTATATATAGATATATCGATAGATAGATAGATATATCTATAGATAGATATATCGATAGATATATCGATATATCTATCTCTCGATCTCG
>NW_024382474.1:0-1199 GCF_016835505.1 Polypterus senegalus
CATGTTATCAGAAAATTGTTACTTCTTTCCAGAGCTGTAATTATGGCTTGTGTCTGTAATATTTTTTTTTTTATTTTTCTTATCAAGCAAGAAGCCAGCAATATTTCATGAGTCAAGGTCAGGTATGTAGAGAGAGGCTGACAGGCAAACCTTAACCCAAAGACCCCTACCCCCCAAAATAATCTCTCTCTCTCCAGGTGGTGAATGTAAGCTGACAACTATAGACCTTGGTGGGAACAATTGGACAGGCTCAAAGTAGGAAGAGGAACTGTCGGGTGGCCATGATAAGGACAATGTGCTATGCTCATTAGGCAGTAACTGGAAAAAAATTATCTTCAGTAAAAGAGGTTATTATGAAAGGAAATGATATAAACAGGTTGTCTAAAAAATAATTGAATTTACAATGTTTATTTAAAACAATATCTTGACATTTTCACATTGCTGTGTACATATGCACTATACACATACAAAGATGTTAATATTTGTAATAACCCTACTAAAATCAGTGCTTCTTGCTGAATGCAGGCAGACTTGGTTAAGATATAAGAAGGCAATAGACCTTGTATCAAAATTGCTTGCTATCTGAAATAAATCAAATAAAACTGTTTATGCAATAGCAAAAGTCCAATAAGGATTTTAATTATTTGTACTAAAAATGCTTTTACATCCACTAATCATGCAGAGATCACTGCTACCTTTTTCTAGATCTAAGGTCTTGGTTTTACAATTGCTATTTCTCTGAGGTCTAATGGCATGCATTTTCCATAAGTGAGACTCATAATTTAGTTCCTCCTAAAATAAATGATAAAAAATTGTCTAGTTAAACTTATACCTGACCAGTAATCACTACTTAAATGTGCCATCTTAAATTATTTTCATGTTGATATTTCTGTGCTTCATTCACATCTACGAGCAGTTTAGTTTTGTCATTCAACCCAGAAATTATATTTATGGATGGAAACAATGGTACTTACAATAAGAACACAGTTTAATTGAGGAGTGCAGGCACTGTAAACAATGACAGACATTTGCAAGTAGCTCAGTGTTTCTCAATATAAAAGAGTACATTTTTATGAGTTGCAGACTGACTCCCTTCTAGTTATATAAAATGACTACGATATAAAGTACAAAAAGGAGGTCAGGTGCAATGTGAGTTGGGTGGTGGCCGAAGGCAGGGACCTTGGCGGTCTGATCCTCAG
>NW_024382475.1:0-25000 GCF_016835505.1 Polypterus senegalus
AGCATTGATCAATATAGACATCAATTCTGTCAAGTTTTTACATCTCTGATCTCCATTAAAGGTGAAATTAAAGCTTTTTCTCATTCAACACTACAAACCCCATGGAATAAAAAAAAACATAAAAATAATTTTCGGGTGGAACAATCATTTAAAATGGTGGAGTTTCACGAAAAAAAACACTTCTCAGGTACAGCAATTGTGAACCCCACAATAGCCATGCTTTCCTCTGTTTGGCTATGCATCCTTAAGTAGTGGAACAAGCCATATAATTCACATTGAAGTGTGCAGTTTCACTAATTTTTGGTAGACTGGACACATTTTTGGCAGACAATTATGAGTATTCCTTATCTGCACAGTTGTCTACAGGTATTTTCCACAAGCTAATGTCACAAATAATGCAAACCTGATAGAAAACAAGGAAAACCACAGAGGATACGACAGGTCATCAAATCACGTTAGGTGGCAGGGTACTGGACAGAAGGAGCCTGCCAGTATCCTCTGTTGTGAATGGACGGTAGCAGGAAGCAGACAAGGCCCAGCCAATGCTTGGCTCCTGTGAGAAGCATGCAGCTATTTCTCTACTCCATGTGCTTGCTTACTTCCAATGAGGCCATGTTATAACCCTGCAGGCTTCTGGGTAACATAACTAAAAGTTAAATTTTTACCTTTAACAATTCACTGAAGCATTCAGACACCTGATCGTTTCATGTAGTGGGGTGGTTCCCACTGTTGATTTCTGAGCAAGTTGGGGGACAGGCGCATTCTGGGTATGGCTTGTTCACCTTTGGTGATTTTGGAGCACACACAGCTAATCGTTTGGTTTTGGGGGTCCTCCTTTGTGATTTAAGCAAATGTAACTTTCATGGTTAAATCTAAAGGTGCAGCATGAAAAGCCGACAACCCCCAGGCTCGCACATGTAACACCGTGATGGCAGATCTTCACCTAACTTCCAGCTTGTAAGGCACCAGGTATTCACCAACACTGCCTGTAGATCTACAGCAAGAGTTCCCAAAGTGGTTGATATCAAACCCCTGGGGTCGATTTGAACTTTCTAGGGATCAATAGTTTCAATAAAAAAATTTGGGGGTCGACGACAGCAAAAATACTGCTACTACTGCTATTTGTTTGTTACTTCAAAATATCTACGATTCCAATAGGTACTGTACCTAATTAAGAAGTAAAATAATTCAAAAAACTATTTTTTGCTAAAAACACATTACATACCAAACTTGTGAACAAAAAGGTAAAATGTGTCATTAAAAGAGTCACACATAAGAATGCATGAAAATACATGTAGCACAAACATTGTCTTATCAAACGTATCCATGCAAGTGCGGACATGAATAACCATCGCATGTCCGCACTTGCTTGCGGTGGGACGAGACGACGGATATTCGATATTAGCAGAATCTATCAGTCTTGTACTGTCATGCTTTCATAAAACACTATAAATTGGTTCGTTTGATGTGACATGTACTTATCTGTGATTTGAACTTTGTATATAATTATTTATTGAGGAGCAGTACTACGAAAAAGAAAATCAGCGGACACAGTTTATTTATTCGAGTTTGAACAAAAATCTTCTGTTTCAAGTAAGTACATACTTTGTTTTTTTTTTTTTTAATCACAGGGCCTGTCGAAATTGTTTGTTAATAAAAGTTTTTATTTCTTCAGATAATAATATGACTGAACCAAAAAAGAAATGCAGACAGTGCAGCTTGAACTATTTGGACTTATTTTGAATTTACATATTTATTTCATAAATGTCAAAAATGTAAAAAAAAACTTTGCTTTAATTTTCGTTAGTGCAGGTTTCGATATTAAATGTTGCACAAGATAATGCCATATTTCGTAGTCCTTTTATCTTTTCCAATCATTAATTACAAGTGATTAAAATGAAAAGTTTGATATCTAGTGAAATATTTAATATCAAGTACTGTACAAATGTATTTATTTGAGTAAGTAAAGTAAATGACTAGGGGGGTCGATGGTTTTAAAAGTTTTTGGTAAAGGGGTCTGCGACTGAAAAAACTTTGGGAACTCTTGATCTACAGGATGGAGTACCCAGCTATCCTAATATTAACAAAATTAAAATATATTTTTTTTGTATTTTTGATTTAAATAAGTATTTATTTGCCTCAAATATTTCATTATCAATAAATAAATAATGTGAAAATGCTATTTAATGTTTTTATTTGGGAATTGCATTCGATATTTACATACCATATTCACCTAACAGGAACTATAATGCCTGCACGATTTTGACAATGACATACACAACCTGCATTTCAATACTGACCTCTCCGAGGTGGGATCTGCACAGTTCAGCGGGTATTTCAGCTCAATGACGTCACCGTTCTTCTCCTTCAGCTGCCCATGGTGCTCCATGTAATACTGCACAAGCTCAGCCAGAGTAGCAAATTTCTCCCCACCATACAGGTCATAGTAATCACCGGTGTTCTGGATTTTAATGTGTGTGACAGCACCATTTCGCCTGTAGGAAATTAATGTTAGATGTCACAGAGTGAAACGGCTCCATACAGACAAAAGACAGTTGCTAATCCAGTTTTTGATGTTTCAAATATTTAGACAAAAACAACAACAAAGCAAAACAAAGTTGTCATATAAAAATCACCATGCAACGAAAAGAGCACATGAGCAATCACAATGATAAAAACTTGACAACTTTACCAACGACCAAAAGTATGGCGCACTCAAATCTTTGAGTTCCTCAATAACCCTGCAGTGAGGATAGAGAAGTGTAGCAATTTCTTCCCCCTTCTTCAACGCTTAATCCACTTCTTGTTTTTGAACCTTATGTGAAAACCTGAGGTACCTACAGATTTAGTTTCTTCAACTTTCCATCAAAATGAAGATTTGGTTTTCTGTCCCTTTAATGCAGTTTATGCATTATTACTCATAATCATCTATGCTACCTTAAATATGACAATCTGTCAAGAGTTGTGATGGGCACCATATAAAGATAAGCGGGACAGACTTGTCTAAAGCTCGGGCCTCGTTCATAAATGGAACATTCGAACAGATTTGGTCCGACGTGAAAATCGACATACAAACTGTAAAGTAGAACCTTGGATTGCGAGCATAATTCGTTCTGGAAATGTGCTTGTAATCCAAAGCACTCGTATATCAAAGCGAATTTCCCCCTAAGAAATAATGGAAACTCAGATGATTCGTTCCATAACCCAAAACAATTCATATAAAGTTGATTAATACAAAATAAAAAGTAAAAATACATCAAACAAATTAACCTGCACTTTACTTTTCAAAAGAATCATGGCTGGTGTGAGGGAGACGAGAGAGAGGAGGGTTATCGTGTAGTACAGGGATGTCAAACTCCAGTCCTGGAGGGCCGCAGTGGCTGGAGGCTTTCATTCAAACCCTTTTCTTAATTAGTGACCTGTTTTTGTTGCTAATTTCCTTCTTTTGAATTAATTTTAATTGACTTGCCCTTGAAGACTCAGACCCAATAATTGTTTCATTTACCTTAATTAACAGCCAAACAATAATGAGATACAGAATGAACTGAAACCATCATACAATATCTAAAAATGAAAAGGGTGGAGGTCTCAGGAATGCTGATCTGCTCAGGTCCCCTAAACGAGAGAGAGGAGGGTTATTGTGTATTGTGTTTCTAAACTCTTCTGGGATTCCACCCAACCGCAGGCTCCCATCGCTGTAGTAGTTTGCCGTAAAAGTGAATCTAAAAAGATCGCAGTCTATTATATGCGCCTGCCGTCGATGGGTGATACAAGGAACATTATAAATTACTTGGGCACTAACCTGGCCATGACCCTACCTGACTGCTGTGTTTCTGTATAGGAGAGTGGCAGATCCCGCTACAATAAATAACCGTGATGTTCCTGCTTCAAGCTGAATAAAGTTGGTTTTGCTTAAGTACTGAGTCTCAGCCTCGTGTTTTGGGGTGCATGACAGGGACTCGCACGTTACAACACACACACACACACATACATACATACATACACGCATGGTCACAATACTGTAGTAAACAGTATCTGCTCCTACCGATGTAGGCTATATGAGTGAGGCACGCCGAATGAGACCACACATGGGAGATGATTACCCACAATCCCACAGCAAGAGAGAGAACAATCATCGGCTCAGTTGTGATCATGTGACGTTCAGCAGACAAAGCGTATACAGACTACTTGTATTGCAAGACCTTGCTTGTTTGTCAAGTTAACATTTATTACAAATTTTAGCTTGTCTTGCAAAACACTTGCAGACCAAGTTAATCACAATCCAAAGTTTTACTGTATTTTGTAATACCTGAAGCTGAACTGAACAGTATGCCAATGGATTTGTTCGCTATCGCTCACACACATCCTTACCAGTCCCTTTGAAAGGGAAGCTTATTTAATAAAACAACATTTACACAAAAGCAATAACAATCAAAGAAATTCAGCAGAGGTCAAATATGAAAACTTGAAAGCAATACTGTATCGAGAAATTATACTCTTATGTAACTTAACGCCCAAACAGATTACAATGAAGGCCAAGAAATTTTTTCAATCTTGTGTATTCATGGAGGACGATGCGTCACGCGTGTGGATCACAGGATCACCTTCCAAATTCTTCCAGGTGTGTGATACCACATCAGGCCAAGAGGGGGCGCTGCAAATAACTATCTTGTCTTTTTCTTCCTCCACAATATTACTAGGGTGTTGTACCGTGTTAGCCATTATGGATGTAGTGAGGAGTTATTGACGAACTAGAAAGATTACAATATGCGGACTTTCAAGGCAACTCAGGCCCCTTCTTCAGCCAAGGTGATTAAAGGTTACATATTGTAATCTTTCTAGTTAGCCAATAAAAGGTGTCATTTTGTTTAACTTCTCACTTCCAATACAATACAAAGAAAACCACCCAGTGTGGGCAATTGACTCCAGCCCTTCTGGTCCCTGGGCTATAAATACACGGTAGGCTGGAAGTCACTTCTATCCAGAGCGACCAGAGCTTAATCTGCACATTTACAGGACAAAAGACGCTGACAGAGAGGTGCAAATGGATTTAAGGTGGGCCGGATTTACGAGGTTTCTCGTTGGCTCTGGTAATTCCAGTGTTAAGGAGCTCCATAACCTTCAGACGAGAAAACCTTACTAATACCAGTCACAGTATTTTAGTAGACTTCATTTTTTGTTTCCTTTTACGCCACCGAGCTATGTTTTTGTTCAAAATTATAAGTGAATGAGAATGGCCAGGTTGGCGCACCCAAAATTTATTCTTGTTTGAGCTGGTTATTCCTTCAGACGATCACAGATTATCCAACACCAGCCAATGGTGACCAATTCTGTATAACAGCATACAATGAGAGAACTTAGCCTACTCTCAGTTACGCCGTACCTGCTTGGCCTGCTTTACTCACTCCCATGCAAAATATTTTGATGTTTCTATAACCCCAGTGCTTAGTGTACAAGACAAAAAAAATTCACTCTGCGATTAAACAACGTCATCAGATCTCCCATCTTATTTGGCGCAAAATATTTTTCTTTTTCCAAACTCTGTTTTAACCGAGTGAATCCTGGTTGATTTTGTGCTCTTTTTATGGCTTTATATCCTAACATATAAAAATGTTTGAGAGCGTTCTCTGGGTCGAGACATGACACTTGTTCATGTGTACACACTATTATGATGGTATGTGATGCCATGAGTGGGATGCATTTAGAAACGTTGATTCATGTGCGCTGATGTCTAATAGATCATCCGTAGAAAACATTTCTGATATAATCATATGTTAAGATTTAATAATAATTCTTCGCATTTATATAGCGCTTTTCTCACTACTCAAAGTACTCAGCAACTGCAGGTTAAGGGCCTTGCTCAAGGGCCCAACAGAGCAGAGTCCCCATTGGCATTTACAGGATTTGAAGTGCAGATCCCTAGCCTCAGAGCCAACACTCCGATTTAGGCTCCTTTATGCACGTGCACCAGAGCCTCCAGCATCCACACTTGTGCTGGCTCAACCTTCTAATAAACTGTTATAAGAGAGTGTGGCGGGTGGCCGGGACACCCCTTTGACAATGGGACCAGGAGAAAAACCATGGGATGCAACTACGTACCCCCAGAACGCGTGGTGGCAACCCTCCTGGGTTACATCGGAGCCACAGGAGTGGGACTTGATGGCTCCGTGGCCACCACTGGGCGGCGCTGTACGGCTTAATGAGCCCACATGGGTGGGAATGCAGCCTGAATTAGGTGAATTATCACCTGAAGCACTTCTGGGTGGGTTATAAGAGGAGCCTGCAGCCACTACTCGAAGCACCAGGAGGAGGAGGAGTAGGAGGACAAAGCTGCCTGGGAGGACTGGAGGAAGAAGAGAGTGTGTTTTTGGGGCCTTATTCTTTTGGTGTCTTTTTAGGGACTGTGTAGGGCCAGTGGGACACGACTGAAGACAAGAATAAAACCTTTTTGTTTATTTTTACCTGTGCCTCAGTTGTCAGTCTGTGTCGGGTCGACGCCTATATAGTGCCTCTGCCACAAGAGACAGGAAGAAATCAGATGGCAAAATCTCACTTAACAGATGGACAAAATAAAATAGAAAATGTTGTGCTCATGTAAATGAGCCCTTAGTGTCCCTTTTTAATATATTTTCAGGAAATGCACAGCAGAAACTGTGGACTAATGCAAAAATGTCATAAAAAAATTGCAGGACAGAAGCAGAATCTGATTATTAGTTCCTATTATTATGTTTCTTTCAAAGTCCTAGTCTGGCACAAATAAAGATAAATTGCTTATACTGATGGTAAAGAAAACCAGACGGTGTTTTTCAAAGCACTGACCTGACAGACAAAGTGAAATCTCCAGGGTTGCTCTTGCTGGGCCGAGCCAAGAAGCTTCCATCAACTCCACGAGTAAGCAACAGATTTTCAGCTTCCACCCCTGTGATGTTAGGATGAAACCACCTGAAAAATTCAGCAATGAGGTTAGAAACGTCACTGAGATCTAAAGATGTTTGGCAAGTCAGCCGGAATTCCTAGGAACACATAAGACGACACATTACATGCTTCCGGTTATATTCACGTACAATTAGGTGAACAAACTTCCTTTTTCTTTTATTATTTTTCTCTGATTTTTTATTTTTAACACACAAGACCCAATGCATTTCCCAGTCAGCGACAACCCTAAGTTCATGTTGACCTTCAATCATAAATGACAAGATACAACAGTACAATGCGCTCTGGTAGTGGGTGATGACCTGTTGAGGAACAAATTAGGGAAGATGAAAAGCATCCTTACAGTTTCAAGTCTAACATCTTTGCCATTTGGATCTTGAATGACTTGCCCCGAGCAACACTATGGGACAGAATCAGCAATCTTAAGGTTCCATGTCTAGCCCCTTACACAGACTTTCTGCTAATGTGCCGTTACATTATAATGAACAGCTACATTCATTCACATAGCACTTCAATCTAAATAATAACACACTAAGGTCTACAGGTCCAGTCCCTCAGAGCAATCCGATTGGTCAGTTTGACTTTTGTGACGCAACAAAACAGGGAAGGGTGAGTGAGAGATGCGCAAGCTGAGAGAGTTGCCTTCGCAGACGGAAAGTATAAAACGGGACAGCAGGTGAAAAAGGCGTCTCGAGAATAACGACAGAGGGTGAGAAGCAGGATTTTACATGAACACACTCGAGAGACGATCACACACACACAAAAATACAGAGGAGAGGCACTGACAGTACATGCAGGGCAAGAGATTGCAACGATTGATAAATTACCACAGGTACCGTGGCTAATTATTTGAATGTTTTAATTCAGTGGGCGGCACGGTGGCACAGTGGTAGCGCTGCTGCATCGCAGTAAGAAGACATGGGTTTGCTTCCCGGGACCTCCCTGCGTGGAGTTTGCATGTTCTCCCCGTATCTGTTCCGGTTTCCTCCCACAGTCCAAAGACACGCAGGTTAGGTGCATTGGCGATCTTAAATTGTCCCTAGTGTGTGCTTGGTATATGTGTGTGTGCGCGCCCTGCGTTGGGCTGGCGCCCTGCCCAGGGTTTGTTTCCTGCCTTTCGCCCTGTGTTGGCTGGGATTGGCTCCAGCAGACCCCCGTGACCCTGTAGTTAGGATATAGCGGGTTGGATAATGGATGGATGGCTGGATAAAACCACCACAGACAGCCAAGTAGAGTGGTGTTAAAGAATGACGCAGATCATTGAAGCAGATCTCAAGACTATTACGTTGTCTCGTCTTGCACTCTACAGTCCAAACCATTAGCCACTAGGCCACACTGCATTCACTTCACCAGTTTTTAAACAAAATCAAAAGTGGCAGCTTTTGTTACTGCTCTATAATAAGAGTTTTACAACTTAAAAATCAAACCTTCCACCTTAACCAAAGAAGAAGTGCCTCAGTCTGTCTGTGCATCTCTATTATCACTGACTCAGGCGGCAGGCACTGCAGTCCTTTTGTCCTCCTTGACCTGTCCGCTGCCTTTGACACTATTGACCATGAGATATGACTGTTGTGCCTAGAACATCTTGTTGGGCTTAAAGGTTCAGGTCATATCTAACTGGTAGAGACTTTTCAGTGACTTTAAATTCCTCTTTTTCGTCTCCTGCTCCTCTTAAATGTGACGTTCTTCAGCGATCCATTTTGGGTCCTATCTCATTCTCTATATACCTTCACCCTATTGGAGTGACTTTTTAGGAAATTTAACATTTCTTTTCACTGCTATGCTGATGATACTCAGGTTTATATTCCCGTCTGCAACTCTGCATGAGTCAACTGCACAACTGTCTTTCTGAAATAAGATCCTGGATGGCTAACAATTTCCGTGATCTGAATCAAAATAAAATGGAGGTGCTTATGGTGGGTCCATCAGCTAAAGCCCAAATTGGTCTTGGACTTCTCGGCTCTTTCTCAGTCTTTTGCAAACCTCAAGTCCGCAATCTTGGTGTTATCTTTGACAGTGACCCTTCCTTTGAGAAACAAGTTAATTCTATAGTCAAGAGTTGCTTTTTCCAGTTTCGTCTCTTACGTAAGATCAAACCTTTTCTAGATCTTGAGAAAGCTACTCATGCTTTGATCTTTTCTCGCCTTGATTACTGCAACTCACTGTACTCTGGGTTTAGCAAAACCCTGATACGCAGGTTACAGTTGGTCCACAATGCTGTCGCTCGCTTTCTGGTTGGGGCAAGAAAGTCTGATTCTGTTTCTCCAATATTAGCTTCTTTACACTGGCTGCTGCCTGTCAGTTTTTGAATTGATTTTCAAATCTTGTTGCTAGTTTTTAAATCTTTACATGGGTTTGCTTCTGCCTATTTATCTGAATTGTGTGCTTTACACCAGCCATCTGGAGTGCTAAGATCTTGTGGTCAGTTGTCTCTTGTTGTCCCTCAAACCGAGTGTCAAACTAAGGGGGACAGACAGGACTTGTGCTGCTGCTGCTCCTCACCTGTGGAGCTCTTTACCTTGTCACATAACGGAGTCGTCAACAATTCAAAACGAGTTTAAAGACTCATTTCTATTCACTTGACCTTCAGTAATACTGATGGTTTCCTCATTGTGATTATGTAATCTTACTTCCGTTTATTATTTATGTTCATTTATTTTATATATTTATGTTAATTGCATGTTTTTTTTTTCTTCTTTTACTGTAAAGCACTTTGGCCACACCATTCCCATGTTGTTTTAAATGTGCTATAGAAATAAACTGACATTGACATGTCTCGGTTATTCCAAAAGACAGCACAGCACCAACACTTGTAGAAATAAAATGCACTGCATTTGTCATTCCAACAAATGGCACATTCCAAACACAACCAATGGTTTCACAAATTCCATACCAAATGGCACAAAACAAGAACATATGGATTGCATGGTGCACGGCAAACGTTAATGGCGAGGTCTACGTTGATTACTTAGATTTCAACCCATCATAAACAGAAGCATTGCTGCTTCTCATTTACATTGTGAGGCCAGCAGCAAACTACGTGACTTCAGGTCGATGGATCTCTCCGATTACAGAATACTAAGAGTACGTGAATAAGAGTCACAGGTGCTTACAGATTACAAGACTCCCACAAAGTTTCAAATTTCCAAAGTATCGTCAGTGCTCCATATTTCAAACCTGTGAGTCACTGAGCATTACGACCGAGTCAGTGGTAATGTTACAATCTCACACCTCCAAGTTGTATTGCTCAGCATGTCCAATGCCACTTTTCACACCCAAAACAAATAAACGCACTAATCACGCATGTATCCCTGGGGATCGCCTTCCTGGCTCTGGCGAGCTAAGCGGGCCCACAAAGGAATGAGAAGGGGTGCACATGCCGATGATTTTTCCTTTTCCACTTGCAGCCCCAAGAACCTACCAGAAGTGGGCAATCGACCCAACTGCCGAGCCCATAGCCGACTCCACACTTCAGGGCACAGATCAATAAAAACCCGACAGTCCCCAGAGGAGGATGCTTGCTTTTTTTTTTTTGTTGGACATGAACTTGGCCTGGACCAAAAATCTTTCAAGAAGTCTGACCCTCCAATGGAAGGAACCCTTTTCTGAAGAGCCAGCCAGCGCACTGTGATTTTCTGTTAATAGTGCCCGCCAAACACATTTTTTGCTTGTTATTTTGTATTAATTAAAATGGCGACACCTGGTCGGTGCCCCAACATCCTTAAGCAGCACGATCAATTCTGTCCACCCAGTCACAGATACTTTCTTTGACTTGATGGTGGTTTTAAAGGCAGACACCTACAATATCCCAGATTTGCTTCATGACACTGGTCATTTAACCCGGGTATATGAAAATCCCTTCTGCGAGACCATTTTGGGGTCTACCAAAGAGTTCAACTTCATGATTGCTACCAGTTAACCTCTCACTTTATTAAAAGCAAACTTCAAATAATTAAATAGTAACAGACCTCAACATATACTCTGCATGTCTTTTCAGCTATCTAAATGTAAATACTAAACTCCTTCAGGTTCAAAGTTAGACAAAGCAGAACTATTTCAACTTTTTCATTTAACATACAAAACACAGAAACCAATTAAGGATTAAACACACACACACTGGGGGTCACAGCAGTGTAAGAAGACTAGGGTTTACGTCCAGAGAAGTCCCTGGATGGTCGTGGCATGTTCTCCCAGTGGCCAAAGTCATGAAGGGGAAGTGAACTGGCAACGCTAAATTGGGGTGTACAAGGTTTGTCCCTTCCTTTTTCTATGGTAGCTGGGATAGGCTCCAGCACCGGATTAAGTAGGTTAGAAAATGACTCCCATGACAAAACACACACACACACAAGGAAAACAGTACTCATCATTCCCCTAAAGTCACGAAACAATCCAATTTTTTAAAAATAAACTAAAATATCCGCACATACTTTGTTAAGCTCATCAAGCTATGGTTAAATCGAGTGCTGGGATTTCCAGTAATCCTGAGATCATCTCCGCCTGTTACTCCTTACGCTGTTCCCGTCAATCAGTGTCTGGACGAATCGGTCCTGTTCATATACTGTACTGTACTGTATCCAGACGGGCGGCTGTGCCCCTCTCACACTCTGTCTGCCTCTGCCTCTCTCACTCACACTGACACTCAGACACAGACACAAACACATACATATATATATATATATATATATATATATATATATATATATATATATAGTCCTAAATTCAGGTCGCTCCTGCAGATGTTGCCAGCTGTTCTATCGACCAAGGCCGACTTGCTCATATATAGATATATATTTTTTTAAATAGCAGGACAGAAAATTTAACGGTGTTTTCCTCTCCCCCAGCTCACCTCCGAGATGTCATCTTATGACTTTTTCGTCAATCCTTTTCCAACTTGGTTCCTCAATTTAGTTTCCTCGTCTCCGTTTCGGAACCTGCCTGGAGTTGCTTACCCGGTTCAGACCCGCTTTGAACAGGCCGTGAACCGGATCGGATGAAGCACAAACTTCACAACTTTAAAACTCAAATATGACCCCTCCAAAACAACAGATTCGGTGTAAAGCAAAAAACACAAGAAAAGATTGAGCAGGCCTAAACTCCTCGAACTACTCCACAGTGCAACGACTCAGACATAAGACGTCAACTCACGAGCGACGCACAACTAAGACTGTCACACATGCGCAGTGGCGTCGTGGGGGTCTGTCTGCCATTTTTACTGCTGGCAGACAATCTAATTTTATAAATACAATACTACAGCAGTGCGCTGGGTTAGCGCCATGCCCAGGGTTTGTTCCTGCCTTGCGCCCTGTGTTGGCTGGGATTGGCTTCAGCAGAATCCCGTGGCCCTGTTTTAGTATATAGCGAGCTGGATAATGGATGGATGGATGAATACTACAACAAAAGATACACAGTACTGTATACCACAATGCAGCAATTCATATAACTGTTCATAGTTACACAAAATTTGTGATAAACCAGAGCAGATAGATACATAGTCGTTAAAGGAACTATATGATAGATAGATAGATAGATAGATAGACAGATAGATAGATAGGAAAGGCACTGTATAATAAATAGATAGATAGATGTGAAAGACACTATATAATAGATAGATAGATAGATAGATAGATAGATAGATAGATAGATAGATAGATAGGAAAACACACTATATAATAGATAGATAGATAGATGTGAAAGGTAATATATAATAGATAGATAGATAGATAGATAGATAGATAGATAGATAGATAGATACTTTATTCATCCCCTCTGTGATTTTCAGGTGTACCATAGCTCCAAACACATCAGTAAAATTGTTAAAAATGATTATAAAGGTAAGGAGAACAAACATTAATGAATAAAAAGTGTAAAAAAACATACAAAAGGGTCAATTGCTACAGTGTTGTAAGTTAGAGTGGTGAGCAGGTCATGGATCACTTGTATTGACCAAGGCGTTATAAAATCTCACAGCAGTAGGAACAAATGATCTTCTAAAGCGTTCTGTTCTACAGCGCAGCGGGTCAAGACGACTGCTGCATTTATTTCTCTGACCCGCCATAATACTGAGGTGAAGGTGGCTGTTATTGTCAAGGATGGCCTCCGCGTTCTTCCCCATCCACCTTTCCACCACAATCCTGCCCTGCACGGAGTCGACCTTCTCTACCAGCTTTTTCTGCCTCTTAGTGTTCGTATCTGTCATTCTTCCTCCCCAACAAATGACAGCAAAATCAAGACACTCACAACGCCTCTGTCACAGAACAACAGAGCATTTGGCTACACATATCAAATAATCCGAGTTTGCTGAGGATAAAGAGCCTGCTCTTCTCCTTTTTGTATAGGACATGTGTGTTCACAGACCAGTCCAGTCTGTCATCAAGGTGGACTCCTAGACACTTAAAAGTCTGCACCACGTCAATGTCCTGTCCTCGTATGTTAAGAGGCTGATGGAGGGAGCTTAGACCTCCAGAAATCCACAGTCCTCTCTTTGGTCTTCGTTGTGTTCCGAGCCAGACAATTCTTATTGTTCCAGTAACTCCAATCAGATCTCTATATTCCCTTTCCTTTCCATTCCTTATACACGACACAATAGCTGCATCATCAGAGTACTTCTGAATGTGTCTGACTTATATTTAAAGTCTGCTTTGTATAATGTGAACAGGAATGGGACCAGAACACACCCTTGTGGGGGCCCCAGTGCTGCTCACTACCATCCCAGAGACGCCGTTCCCCAGATTGACAAACTGCAGTCGTCCAGTCAGGTAGTTATGAATCCAGGAGATGAAGGTAGAGCACACAGTAGAAAGATGAAAAAAACATTGAGAGTGGGAACATTAAAGGGTCTCTTCAAACAATTTAAAATCAACAATTGCTCTTTTATTATTTATTCTGTAATGTCTTCTTCTATTAATTAGCGGCTGGGAATTGTTAGCAACTGGCAAACCAATCGTAATGGTGCGTTACCACCACCTACTGAACTTGAGTGTGAAGAGTGAACCCAAGAACCACCATGCGCAACCTGCATAATTAAGTTACCACCCACCTGTTCTCCTGTTCTAACTTAAATTGCCTTATGCAACCCAATACGCCTCAAGTACTTTGATATCTTTTTATGATTCCTTGAGGATCCTCCTTCTTCTTCCTCAGCTTTCTCTTCATCTTTTCCCCTTCTACATGGAGTCAATGTGCTTGCTTGGTCTTCTCCAAACAGCTTGGTCCTTCACCCTTTTCCTTCAGATTTTCTTTTACTTTATCCATTCCCCTCCACCTTGGCCTCTTTGGCTTTCTCTTCCCCATTCCCGTCCCTCTTTTGCCCATATATTCATCGTCTCTCCTCATCACATATCCATACCAGTTTGGCCTCCTTTCCAGTACTTTCTCTCCTACCGTTGTTGTACCTCTGATGTTCTCATTTCTTATTCTGTCCTATTCTGTAACTCCACGCATCCATCTCCATATTCTCATTTCTGCTCATACCTTTGCCCCCTAAGTCTCAGCTCCACACACTGTCTTCAAAACTTTACCTTTAAGCTTCACATTGATACTCCTGATAGCTTCTTCCAATTGTTCCATCCACACCACATTCTATGGATTAGGTTACCTCTGCATCTCATTGCCCATCTTGGGCTACCATGAATTGTAGATATTTAAAGTTCTCCCCTCTTTTTAGTAGCTCTCATGCAGGCTTACTTCTGATTCCTGATCATCATTAATCCTCACATATTCCTTCTTCTTCTTCTTCTTCCTATTTATTTTCATTCTTCCATCTTCCAAAGCCTTTCTCCATTCTTCCAACTTCCTCTCCACTTCCTCTTTTCTGATGCCACACAACTCAATATCATTGGCACAAAGCCTGCACCAGGGAGATTGGCCTTTCATCCCAGGACTCAACACATCCATAACCAGATCAAAGAGGTAAGGACTTCAGGAAGATCCCTGGTGCAGACCTTGTTGAACTGGGATCTTGTCTTGTTACGCCAACCCGAGTCCTCACTTCCTCTTACACATCCTGGGTAATCTTGACACACTTCTCTGGTCCTCCTCGCTCTCTTCTGTACCTCCAGACCACTCCATCATAAGCCTTCTCCAAATCAATGAACACCATATGCAGACCTTTCTGGTTTTCTTGATACTTCTCCAAGAGCTGTCTCAATGACCTAATAAAACTAAATGAGTGCCACTCTCAGTTATTGCTCATGGGATAGACAGTCAGGTCATCTTCTCAGCACTGCAAAGGGAAGAAAAGGCAACAGTATTAGCGACTGTAAAGTTTGCACATGATGGGTACCCAAACAGCTTACAGATCTGTACGAGCCAACATCCAGTGTGCTGTAGTGAGCTCTCTTTGGGTAAGGGGAGTAAAACCTGCTCTGAAACACCTGTTTGAGTAGCCATTTTACACAAACTTTATGGTAACCCAAGTCATCACGCATTATGACAAGTGCAGATCCATAGCTGATATCCAAATGTGCAGCAACAGCAGACATCATCATCCATTGCTCTTCTCCGATGTCGATGTGGGCTTGAGTGTGCAATGTTGATGGTCAACCAGCTTAAGCCTCGTCAGTTGCAGATGTTTTTACTGCTTTAAAACTTTCTACCCTTTCATAAACTTTTCATTGAATCCTGCTGTTTTCACTTTCATACTGAGATGGGATCCTTTGTTGAATTTCAGCAGGTTTCACTCCCTCTGTCCAAAGAAATCTCACCACAGTGCGTTGTTCAAAGATAGTGTAATCCCGTAGCAAGTGACCCATGTCCATTTGACTTTGCCTTTAACTAAACAAACAGCAGTTGACCCTGCTGTGTGTGTTCAAACTACCCACACCCATTTGCAAAATTGCTGCATTGTATCAGCTTCTATCTGTTGTGGTTACTGCATAATTTTCAAATGGCCTTTACTTTTTTTATCCAGTTCATATGTCTCTGTTATGTGCCATTTGGTAAGGAATTTGTAATGCTTGTAATGCGGCATCTGTTGAAATTACAAATGCAGCGCATATGTCTCTGTTCTTTGGCATTGGGATTCATAAAAGCAGTTTTAATGTTTGTCATGCTGTATCCAGCAGGGGGCGCTAGCTCCTTTGTTGGAATGAGTTCTTTTGTAATTGCGGCGTGTTACATAATCCGAAACTATATGGATATAATATAAAAAGGCGATACCCCCTCCCTTGGTGATATGGCATTAAGAAATCACATAGTAGAAACAACTTAGCTTTCTTTAATGACAATTTACGTGGCATAACAGACGAAGGAAGCCATGACAAGACCTTCGGGAGTGTGGGGCTCTATGTGTCGAGTCTGCCATTTTCGTCACTGCGTTGGAAGGATTTTCCAGATCAGATGACATTATCTCCCGTCTGTCTGTCGGCTTCAAAAGTGTGCCAGGCAATGCTTCAAGGCTTTATACTCTTTCTTCATGTGCAGGCACCTACTTAGGTAAATAATGCCATTCCAAAAAAGGAAAGAGGATACAGCTTCATGCTGAGTTTGACACACAGAAATAGTATACAATGGTCATCAGTCTGATTGTCCATTTGGCAGTTGTCCTTAACTTGTCTTGTCTTAAAATGCTTGCTTAACAGTTCTTATATAGTGAACTCCTGTGTGCTAAATCTGGCTTTGTGTTAATTGTACATGTGAGTAGAAAGAAAAGTAGATTTATAAAATATTTTTGTACAGAGCACAGTGACATATTAAACATATAAACTTATTACACATGCACCATCTGTTGAAATGAAAAATGTAATGCATAGATCTCTGTTATATGCCATTTTATTTCAGATACAATGCATATAATTCTGTTATAAACCATCTGGTCTGGGATTTGTAAAAGCAGTGTTAATGTTTGTGATTTTTTTAAAAATTTGATATACTTTATTAATCCCTGAGGGAAAGTATCTCTTTGCATGCTATCTTCCAGGATGACAAATGCAATGCATATCTTTCTGTTATAGTATACGCCATTTAGTTTGGGATTCATAAAAGCAGGGTTATTGCGTGTGATGTGCCATCTGTTGGAATGACAAATGCAATGCATATGTCTCTGCTATATGCCATTTGCTTTGGGATTTGTAAAAGCAGTGTTAATGTTTGTCATTTTTAAAAAAATGTGATATATTTTATTAATCCTTAGAAGAAATTATCTTTTTGTGCTTCCTCTGTTGGAATGGCAAATGCAATGCATATGTCTAAATATGTTAAAAGCCATTTAGTTTTGGATTTATAAAAGCAAGTTTCATCTATATTTTGTGCCATATATTGTAATGATAGAGACTTGGGTATAATGTTGGCATTAGTTTGGGTAGAGGTAATAAAACCTGACAAAATGGTAATTTGTTTAGATTGAATGGCTGCTTTATTATCAATCCAAAATGAAGACAGTAATTTGAGAGATAATCTGATTAAAGAAATCCTGCACATGTTTTGGGTTCAATACAACATAGTAGGTGCTATGTCATATGTGGACTCCAGTACATGGAGATACAGTGGGAAAACAAGGGGCTGGTAGACTCTCACACAGTGGCACTGGGTATAGCTGAAAACAAAAAGTCTCTGTAAAAAAGAAATTGTAAATTTATGGCAAGAAAGGTGGGAATTGGAAAACACAGCTAGGCATCCATTTTAGATTTAGCACAGAAGAGATGATATTATTATAAACAGATTAAGAACAGGTCACTGTGGGTTAAATGGAGATCTGAAATGAATTGGGAAAATACCAGTTGGGACTTGAAAAGAACATTTAACAACCGAATCTGCCGTACAGGTCTTACTGCAGTGTAAACAATATGAAATAGAAAACACCTGGCTGAAAAAGCTGGCAATGTCTTTAGGCATTCAAACCCTAAATTTAAAAAAAAAGTAAACTGCTCAAAACAATGAAGGGAACACTTTGAAAACACATCAGATCTCAATGGGAAAAAAATTCCTGCTGGCTATCTCTACTGCTATGGACTGATATGTGTTAGGAATGAAAGGATGGAAATGAAGATGATCAACCGACAGAGAGAGAGCTGAATTCAACGACACCCCGAAAATCAAAGGGAAAAAATGATGCGGCAGGCTGAAACTGATTAACAAGCCCCTCTGCTACTTCACTGACCAGATCAATAGACCAAAAGTTTCATTGACTTGATGTTATATTCTCATTAAAAAGTATTCCTTTCATTACATTTTTTGAGCAGTACCCCTAACGGGAGCAGCCGAAAGAAGAAGAAGATATATTAGAAAGGTCAAAAAAAAAAAAAACCCAAAAAGCTATGTGATGAGGTATTAATATATTTAAAACTGTCAGGATTACATAAGTACTGTAAATCGACATAAGGTGTATTAACCGCTCCAGTACAGAAGATGGCAGTAATGCACAACCGAGTTTTAAAAACTGCCACTAAAGCAGTAGAAGAAGAAGAGGAAGAAGATATTTCCCTTTTCTTACAGTATTTTACCTGAAATTATTTAACGTTTGGGATTCTAATGGAAGAACAGAAAGTTTAGTATTTGTTAAATTCCTCTATTTATTTTAGGAAAATAGTTTAATTCATAAATGTACTACTAGGATGTTGTACTGTGTTTAAATTAACCCCAGCCTGAATGAATCTATTAATTTTTTACATTTATGATTTCACACTTAAAGATTTACCAATGTAGTTTTGTTGTCCTAGTGTGTATATAAACACAGGGAACTCCAGTTTTGGTATTACATTTTGCCTGAAGAAGGGGCCTGAGTTGCCTATTGTCGCCTAATCTTTCTAGTTGGCCAATAAAAAAGGGTCATTTTGCTTGAATTTTCTTTACATTCATAAAGGAAAATCCATCCAAATCAAATCTTCATTAGTAGTTTTGTACTGTATATCATTAAAATATATGAAAAAGAGACCAGGGAAAAAAATGCTGAATATATGTTTTTACTTATACCAGTGAAAGGCAACCTTTTTCGAGTTGCGGCGCACTAAGTCCAAAAATTTTCTTTTACGGCGCACCTGAGGGACTACCCATAAATAAAGTCGTGACGACACAATCTACAATCGCCAATAAAAACTGTTCATTTTACAAGTTTGAAAGACATTTTATTAATAGAGGAATCAAAGGATAAATCTTAAATCTAATGAATGTGAACGTTGAGATTGTTTTCCAGCACATATGAGAATGATGCGAGGATCAATTTTCGAAAGACAGACGCGCATTTCCTTGTCGATCATTTGAAGTCTCTCGCGTTTCTTAGACTTCATTTTCGTAAGTGTTCCGTTATCTGTTTTTCCAACATAAACCATTTTTAAACATTATCTTTTCAATCAACCAAAAGTTCAAAAACACTAGCAATTTTAAATATTTGACAAAAGTTTTCGCGACGCCCCTAGAAAATTCCACGGCGTACCCGACATACACTTTCATTTTTTCTCTTTTCTACTTTATGTTCTCATTACAAATTTTGTGGCGCTGGGCATTTACATCTATTGCTGTTTTTCTGTGCAGATCTTTTGTTGTATCATTATATTTTTGTACTTCACTGCATTTCATAAATAAAAAATAATTCTTTGTAAAAAAAGGACGACATGGCCATAGGAACTGGGTGGACACATAGACGCTTATCCTTTTTTTAAGGTGCATGAAGATAGAGCTTTATTAAATAGAGAGGACTTTATTTGTTCCAGGGAGAAATGTGGCTTTTTACAGAAGCTCTTTAAATAAATTATATATATACAGCATAAAGAATAACTAAGAAAATAAAATGCGGCAGTTACAGTATTTGCAAGTGTTATCTATATTTTATACTGTTATATAGACATTTTGTTACTTTTACATTTGAAAAGTTGACAGTTTGTTCAAAAAACACCCCCTTCTCTCCATGAGCTTGCTGTATTTCCGACTAAGGGGTTATGTCGTTTCTAATGACCATTTTGATATTATGAAATAAATTTAACAAGGCAATTTTGTGATTTGGAAAGGGATCTGGTAAGAACCCCTATTTTTAGTGTAAAGTTAATGGACCTTTCAACGAACACCCAAACATCTGGGATTTTTAAAGATTTATACTCATTCTGCCGTATTAAATGTAACAAGCTGGAGTATTCTCTTCTCCAGATATCCACAGGGTTTGTATTTTTTCTCTGCATCAATAAACCTTTAGTGGCAATGAAACGTTGGCCATTTGCTGCACATATAGAGTGGTCCAGATCTAATTAGATAGATAGATAGATAGATAGATAGATAGATAGATAGATAGATAGATAGATAGATAGATAGATAGATACTTTAATAATCCCAATAGGAAATTCACATTATGCAATTTTCATTAGGCTATAACTTATTAAGTTTATTACATAGAAAATCACCCGAAAAATCCCGGCCAATCGAGAAGTTTGTGAACTGACGACATGAAGAATTCGTCTTCGCGCCGAACTGGAATCGTCCCCACATAAATCAAAGTCATCCAGACGAACTGGATCTGCATAATTAGATCTGGACCACCCTATTTTTGTTCAAAGTGATGTTAAAGTCGTACTCTAAAATAAAATTATGCTATTAGACTTTATTCAATTTAAATTCAAATCTACTTTATGGAATTTTGGTGAACTGATTTTTTTCCTATTTGTTCTTCTACATGTAAGAAGTAGTCAAGCAATCTATAAACATTGCCAAGTACTGCTTGGCGTTGTAAACAATAACCAAAGACAGAGGAAGCCCATTTTATTCTGAAAGTGAAAGCGCACCAGATGCATGTTTTAGAGTCGTAACACTTGCTGAGGGTGTCAGAGCCATAAAATAACCAAATATATTCACGCTATTGTGATTTTCAGAAATCGACATCATGCGCACCTCATTACCTCATTACAGACCAGTCTGCATTCTGGATTTTATGCGATGTATTTATCTTATATCCTATTAAAATAAACCAAAGAACGGCATTTTAAGAATTATTATTTAGCTTACTAGCCTGAGTATCTGGAATAACAAACTACCTACGTCAGCAATCTAAGAGCGTTCAGCTCATCACGAAGCATCTGAGTCTACTGGACTGTTGATGTCGCCGTATTTAGAGTACAAATGCCACCTTAAACTACAGTACCCAGCCATCCATTCGGTGATCGTAGCGTCATTGCGTCACCGGTGGCGTAGTTTTTATACGTGAGTTGCCCGGATGTCGGTCTTTTCCTAGTCCGAGGAGGTAAGAATGCGTAACATTGTTGTTCCTATGTGTGCTGTCAGCAAGAAAATCCCTGTCAATCTGCAAAAATTAAAGCTCATTTCCACACAAATGTCTGTAATATCGTTTTACCTACTAAACACGGATGGGGATGTTATTATATCGATTGAAGTTTGTGTGTTTTATAATCGACATTTTGTTTAGTGTGTCGAGAGAGCAGGCCTCTTGTTGAATTGGCGAACGTGGAGCCCGTTTTAGACGCGGCGTGATACAGATTACATTTACATCAGCATGACATTATTTTTCGAGTTTAATGAATAAAAGTGTTTTATTTTCTGCATTTATTATTGTGAATTCTTTGAAAACAATCACAAGTCTGAATCCATATCTTTTAAGACTGCTATATATGTAATACTAGCGACCAGGCTTCATTTTAGGGCGATTGATTCGCGGCGCATGAAATGGAGTAAAATGAACTTGTGGAATGCTTTTCACCTGAACACGTCTGTACAGCCTCGTGCACAATGCTTTTACGTCGCTTTAGCTTTATTTTGTTTTGCTTTGCAAACTTCGTAAACACGGAAGGGTAGAATTTTTTTTCGGTGTAACTTGCCTTTTTAATTTTGCTGTTTTTGTAAGCTAACATTTTTTTATTTTTTTGAAGATGGCCGAGGACAAGAAGGAGGACAAAAAGGTGGTGAAGAAGAAGAGGCATGCGAGCCGCAACCCTCAGCTGGCTCGTGGGATCGGGCGATATTCTCGGTCCGCGATGTTTGCCAGGAGGGCCTTGTATAAGCGCAAGACCCGTGCCCCAGTGACTAAGGTGAGTGAAAATAAGCATGTATCGGCCTTGACGTCCTTTAGAAATGAGATGATCATCATCTTCGCTCAGATTTGTGACTTAGGGTGACGAAATCTAATATGGAGTACGATCCAATATAGTCGTCTTGGAGAAGAATCTCTCCCACACTGTAACAAAGTTATGTTGACAACTTTTGTAAGCCACTTAGGAGTTGTGTATCTGTTAAGGAAATAAATGTAAACTATCAGTGACACTAAATTTACACACTAACGGGTTTAGTGTGTTTTTCAGATGTTTAGTGTTGGATTTTTCAAGTTGGATAATTTTGGCAATATCGTGACATATAATGTGTTTTTGGCTGACTAGAGCCAAAACCGACAGGCTTTGGGGGAACACACTTGGCTCTTAATTTCACCAGTTTTCTCAAACTTAATGAGTGATGGAATATATTTTCATCAAAAAATGATCCGCAACTAACTTTCTGCCTTCATTTTCAGATTGAGAAAAAAGTAAAGGAAAAGCCACGCATGACTGTCACAAAGACTGTTGGGGGAGATAAAAATGGAGGGACCCGTGTGGTTAAAGTTCGCAAGATGGTAAGTGCACCTGATTTGTCTTTTGCAGAGACTTACTTAGAAGTGAGCTTCAAGTGGCCCTTGATATTTTTATAGTTGACATGCTTTAAAGTATTTAAAGTCTAGGATCTCAACACTGAAAATGTCTGCCTATTTTATTCATGGCGACCTCTGTTTATTGAAGTGATGCATGTGGAGTGGATGTTATTTGGATGAGGAGGTTTTATTCTATACCTTTTTAATATATAGGTAACATAAAAATGCATGATAATGCATTTCCAGTCAAGATTAATTAAACTTGACGTTAAGACATAACAAAAAGTTATCATGTCCTCTGATGGAACTTCATTCAGGAATGGAGGGATCTGTAATAGAGTGTAGGTGTCCATGATACATATTGATTATTTGGCCAGCTCTACTTTTTATATTATATCTGATGCTGCTGACACATGTTTCTGGCCCAGCAACACTGAACTGGATTAAATCTAGTTATAAAATAAACTCGATTACAAGTGGCTTTATATGAGCTTCATCCCAAATCACAATCTCTTTTGTGAAACCAAAAAAAAATTCCTTAAATTATCCTGGATTATAGATATTTTAACAAGGAAAGGAAAACCATGTCAAAACAAACAAGCAAGCAAGTCAGAAGTTTCCCTTCAGCAGGAAAATTTGGAGTTGTGCAGTAGTCGTTACATTAGCAGGGTAACTGAAACCTGCTTTGTTTGTATGTGACAAAGTGTATTGCTCATTTATAAAGCATGTAATACCTTTGCCAGGTTATTTGCCTGAGATTATGGATTTTCATGCCTTCCACTGCAGCCATTTTTTTTGCTGAAGCCACCACAAGATGGTTGTGATTAGTCTCTTGTTTTTGACAGCTGTAGCAGCATGTCTTAAGGGGACATCAGATGACTCAATTGTAGTGCAATTTTGCAGCTTTTTCTGTCGGCTAGTAAAGTGCAGCTTGCTGGCAATGACCATGTGAATGTTTGACAAGTATGTTGAATTCAGCCACATTGTCATCCAGTTTCTGTTTTGTTCCATCCTGTTCGCCTAAATTGGACCCCTGAGAACACTTGGGTTTCTTCTAGCTTCATATGTTTTGTACTTCCTGGCAATTGCTGATTGGTTGTTAAATCTCACACACACAAGCCCGCCTCCACAACTTGGGACAAAACCAGTTTGAGTTAGTGGAGAAAATTGCAGACAGGGTTGCTGGGTATGTTAAATTACACAACATGCAATTAGCAGCACGCATGCCATTGTAAAGAAGCCATATATTAAATTTGTGACTGGAAATCACTGGAAAATTCATAGTAATATGACATGGTGTGTTTCTGTAGGCATGATGAATTGTTTTGTGGCAGTATCACACTTTCATTACCACACACCTGTCAGATTTGAAATATTTTTAGGTGGTAATGTTACACTTTGTCTTTTTGTGTATCACATTTAGAATATTATTTGAAACTTGTAAGGCCGTAGATAAAGTCAATTTTAATGAACTCTGTTTCAATTTAGCTATTGGCTTAACCAAGTGAGCTTAGTTTTACTGGTTTAATTTTTGAAATTTGTTGTTTAACATAAGCTCATCTGTTGACTTAATATCATAACAGTCCTAATGTATTATATTTACATATTAACTTGTTTGTTAACCAAATAATTCTCTCCCATATTTTCACCTTCAGTTAGGCTTCTTAGGTTTAGTTAATACTTTTCAACATAATTTTAATTACCTTTAACCTGATTAAGAATTTAACTGTTTTGTTTACCACTCTTTTGAAGCCTTTTTTTTTTCATTTTCAAACCTAAAGAGGAGTCAAGCTGGTTTCAGATAATATTGGAATTTTCACAGTTAACAGTCTTAACATTTTCCCTAGCTCATTATGTTCTCATTTATTTTGTTGGCAGTTTGTTGAAAAATGCAAGATTGCAGCTGTTTAACTGCTGTTCATGCACAAAAAGAAATGGAAAAAATAACTTTAAAATTTTAATGCATAAAAAGCAATGCATTGTTCGTATTACACTATTTATTTTTTTGCAACAAAGTTATTTTTCTGACTTGGAGTGAAAGCATACAAATATTTAGTTGATTACCATTTTGTAACTGGTTATAAGTTGGAGGTAAGGAAACTTCGCTTTTTAATACTGAAAGGGAGAGAGAATTATGGGAATGCATTTGCAATGTGGTTCATGTTATTGAGTAAAGATATAAAGACAGTGTCAAATTTACATTTTGAAGCAATTCTTTAACAAGTTTTAGTTGGAAGTTGTCTCATTTAAGGGTTAGGGTTAGTCTTGGGAGCTATCACCTTAAGCAAGTCAAAGTGTGACTAATGTAAATTGACCCAAAATTTTTCCCTTGATAACAATTTGTGTATTGCACATAGTGCAAAGTACACTGAAGTAAATACGCTCCATAGAAAATTTGGTTCCAGCATACCCTGAACACTAAAATTCACTTTCGAGATTGGATGCTTCAATGTATTTGCTGCCTTCCTACAAATTTCAGTGCTAGGGGTGTAATTCAATGGAATTGCATTAAGCAGA
>NW_024382476.1:0-5231 GCF_016835505.1 Polypterus senegalus
CCCCACTGCCAATGAACTGTAAAACTATTAAAAAACTATGCAGAATTTATTTTTAAAGAAAGGGCAACTGATGCCATTGATGAAATTCAGTGCCTAGTCTAGTCAGAGGGTGAATGGGGAAGGGGGGCCCCAGGCTGGGGGGTGGAGGGCAAGAGCTGGCTCTAAACAATATGGGGGACTGATGATCAGCCCCGGTTGGCAAATTGATTGAGAAAGTTTGCTAGGACACTCAATGAATATATGTCACAATATAATCGGTTTCCCAGTCTTCCAAATTGCACTGCAAACCAACTTTAGCAGGTTGAAGGTTAAAACAAGCCCTTTTGCGGGTTTAAGGGTTAAATTATAAACAAAAAAATACAAACCACCCTGAAGACTTTTACCATGCCTGGGGCCAGAAAAAAAGACAAAGAGTAAGAAGCTGCTGTACGACTTTTAATGTTGGGCCCATGAGATGAACGGGCGGAGCAGCAGAACCCCAGCACTGAGAAAAGAGGGGGAAAAAAAAAAACTATCTGTTTCCCCATTGAAATCCCCTTTTTAAGAGGGGGTTTTTGGGGGGTGACCATCCCCTTTGGGGGTGTTTTCAGCCCCCTCTTCAAAGATGCAGCAGAGGCAACAGGCCCCCCCCAATAATATCCAAACAGGCTATTTATTTATTTCAGGTATATTTCTTCCCATCCGGGAAGATCCCAATATAATCCCCAAAATTTTGGGGGGCCCATTGATTGTGATTCACACTTAAACGCCCAAGCCCCGTCCTGGGGTATTTGATGAAATAAGATAGAAATAAAAAGCCCCATAAAAAAAAAAAAATGTAATTAAAAAAATATCCCAAAAAAAAAAAGGGGAAAAATTCGCAACATCTAACACATACAGTATTAAAAATCCCATGTAAGAAAATCTTAGAAGTAGACTACTCAATGTTCAAACTTTTTCCTTTTTGGAGTAAAATGGAGCTTTTTTCCCCAGCTTTTTTGGACATGTTTGGGAAGTTTATGTTTAAATTTTGGGATCCACCAAATTGGGGAAACTTTTCTGGAAAAAGGGAAAAATACAAAAAAAAAACGGGTTTCCCAAATCCAAGGAAAATTTTTCACCTGGTTTTTAAAGCCCACCCCCTTTTAAACCCCAAACCAAAATTTAAATGTTTTGTTTTTTTTTCCCTTCCCCTTTTTTCGGGGTTCCCTTTTTTTAACTGTAGGTTGGTGTCTTTTAAATTCGACAACCCCCAAAAGAAATTGTTAACTGGACATACTGCAAAAAACTTTTACTTTATTTCATCCATAAATGTTTGTTTTTCCCCTTTCCCCAATTTTTTTTATTTGTGCTTGGGGGAGGGGTTTCAAAAATGGGGGCCCTTAAAAAGGAGAGATAGAAGACAAAACCAAAAATAGATTATATGTCAGCTGTAAAAAGGGGACCTAACTTAAATATACATTGAAAAGGTATGTTTGGTAGAATAGTTTAGGTGTCATCATCATTATAGACTATTAATTGGGTTTCAAATACTGTTCCATTTTTATAAGTAGCCATAGCTATGTATACTGGCCAATTTTTCTCACTTTAACTATAAGCTTTTCTTCATGTTTATTCAATAAACTGTAACTGTAAATCTCTGTTGTTTTAGTCTATTTCTATAAAAATGGTATTTAGCATTTCTATTCAAATGTTAAGAAATTAGTACTTCTTGAGGGATGTATATTTTTATGGAACTATATTATTGTTTAAATACTAATTACTCTGCTTCTCGCTCCTTTTAAACTTACCATTGTCTGAGACTCTTTTTGTCCATTTAGACCAATATACTAGTTTTATGGCTGGGCCTAAATAGATTTATAAATTCTCATTGACTCTTCACACCCCTATTAATATTTCTTACGTTATCTACGCCCAATGAACGTTTTGACTCTCAAATTAAAGTTAGCTGTGAGAGCTAGAAAGAAGATCACAAGTGTGGCAGAACCAGCAAAACTAAACAGTAAAGTCTATCCTAAAAGTGCAAAGCAGAACTAGCCGGGAGGGGATGCAGACCAAATAGGACACAGCCTTCTTATCCTCTGTCATATTTTCTTATTTCTTTATATTTCCATCACACTTCAAGTTTGGGAAGTCTTTTTTTCGATTAAATTACAATGTAAATACCTTCCTGAAGTAAAACTGGCTGGGGTTTGGCTTTTTTAAAATGGCACTATGTCAAAACTATATTAAGAATGTGCTTAATATCTCAAAGACTCTCAATGCCTGCAACAACTATTACTCTAAAGTTTTGTTTTGTCCTCAATTTTACTCTAATTTTCAACCCTTCCGTATTTTACTATGACCTCTTGAGTTACTGTTGAATTCTAAAATGTTTATTTGCTCCCATAGCCTCAATGATAAACCCCTGCATCTGGACGAATCCCAGACTCACGTTTCATTCCAGTTGTATAATAAAGTTCTCTGTATCCCCCCTCGGAACTCGCCTTCGGATTGTTTTGATTTATGGTCCTCAGCTGTTGCAAAGCTGTGAAATCTTTAAATATGTCTCTCTCTTTTTCCCTTTCAGGCTCTAGTGCTGACTGAGGTCAGTGAATGGTAGTATGGCCTTGATCTTATCATATCAGTAGGCCTTTGAGTAAGTTGGTTGTGTTTCTTTATCCAACTTTTTATATCACAAAAAGAGAAAATAAAACATTTGATATAAAAATAAAATACACTGTGTGAATAACAAGTCATGCTATCCTGAGGGTCTGATTGGGCTTGTTTTTTGGAGTTAGCCATCATTAAAGTTGAAATAATCTAAAGTCTTTAAATTCACACCTACTGTGGACAATTGCAGGGTTCACAAGATTTAATATACAGTAAGTAGAGTTGAACTGTGACTAGATTACCACACAGCAAAATTTACAATATGTTAAATTAGAAGGATCAACAAAATAAAAAATTATTAATCAACACATGTCTGTTTACCCAGTTTATGTCTCTAAACAACGCTAGTTAAGCACCCAGAGAAGCAACATTCTCTTCACTTCTTCATTCTTATTCCTATCACTTTTTACAGTTGCTTGCCCCTGTCAAGCTAGTCCTTAAAAACCATATGTTAGAGTTATTTGCAGGGGTAAGTGGTGTGAACTGGTGTCCTGCTGGGTGAGTCTACCACCAGATTGGTACAGAACATGAGAAAGTCCAAAGGAAGGCTTACAAGTGTGCAGGATGGTCTAGAAAGCAATAAACAGGGACATTAGTCCAAAGAGTTGCAGTCTGGTTAGAAGCTGCGTACTTCTTATAAACCCAAGGAAGCAAACAACAAAGGTGACAACAGAGTGTCAGACCATTTCCTTTTAGAAAAAAACATCAAGGCCACATAGGTCTTGCAGCAGATTATTATTTCCAGACAACATGAGGCAATAAATAGTTCCATGTTGTCCTTTAAAGGAGGGAATTTTGAAGGTGAACAACACTTTTTAGAATTGAAGGACTTGCCTACTTAAGTAGGCACATTAACTACCTATGAGACCTGGCCCTTTTAAAAGGGCTTAGTCTGTTGTATGGCCATCCCCAGAGATGACAATGGGGGTTTGTTGAGGGTTTTCCCAAAGGATGGGTCTAACCACTAGAAGATGGGCCTAGATGGACAAAGAATCTAAGGGGGAGGAAGGGGAAATTTAAAAACAAAGGGGATAGAGACATGAGGCATTAAGTGTTTATTTGGTACTTTCTGGGGGTCAGGTACACGGTGTTCATGACAAATTGGGTAGGCTAAGACAGGCTGCAAGATTTTTCTCTTTTTTAGCCCAGAGCCTGCTACTCCATTCACTCATAGGCTTTTCTTTTACCCCACATTATTTAATTATCCAGACATTCACATAGTCACTTCTTTTACAATTTCAGAACATGTATTAATTTTCTCCACAGTGATTCAATAATAAACACAAGGATTCGGGATGCAAACTTCTAGAATCTTTTTAGAACTTACCCTAATCATGAAGTTGACTTATAAGGGTTTCTTCCATATTTTTTATTTATTTTTTATTTTTTGAGTTTTTTCCTTGTCTTCTTCGAGATTTGAGGCTGGGGGGCTGTCAAAAGGCAGCTTTTTATGTTATTTTGGGCTATAAAAAAATATATTGTATTTTATTGTATTGTATTATCCATGTGCTTAATTTATGGACCTATTTGTTAAGAATTTCACTTAATCTCACTAATATATCTCTCAAGCTCTGTAGGTTTGTGTCTACCATAAGCACCATAAATCGAGGTGTACAAAATGACAGAAGGTTATGAAAGACAGAGTAGCCCATAGGCAGAATCTTGAATGAGGCAAGTGGCCCATATTATGGAAATGGGAAACTGATAACAAGGCAATCACTTTGTATTAAGATATTTTTCAAATACACCTTTTTCCTTGCTTTGTGGTTGAAGACTGACTATTCTTCCGTATTTACAGTAAATCTGTAGAAGTCCAAAAATGGGAAGATCATTTTGTACAAGCTGTATAAAAAAGGAGAAATTAACACTCAGACAACTTCCTTTAAAAAAATTGTCCAGTGAGCAACTTATGAACTGTAAGGGAATCACTGAATCCCCCGGGGGGCTGCTGACTCTGCAGCCTACACTGTGCTTCATATTGTAAAGACTGTCTGGGAAACTGTGTCTTTCTAACCAGATGGCTTTGATCCCTTTACAGTAAACTCTGACTGAGCCCAATTATAGAAAGTGATTCCAGGCCCACTGTGAAGGGAATGCCGCTGATCTGCTCGAAAAATGCAATCCAGTCATTGAATATTTATTTAATGTATTTAAAACAAAAAAATTTCCAAAAAAAAAAAATGCTGCTGGTTTGGAAGCGCCTAGAAAAATACTTTTTTTGTATAGGGAAAATGTAAAGTAAAAAGCCCTGGGTGGATAGATAGATAGATAAAGATAGATAGATAGATAGATGAATAGATAGATAGATAGATAGATAGATAGATAGATAGATAGATGAATAGATAATAAAGAAATTTTGGTTGTTGAACCCATGCAAAAGAGGAAATTCTTTTCACATAGTGCCTTTTTATTTGGGAAACCCAAAAATCTTTTTCATACACAACACAGTACTATTATTAGGAACATATTTATTCAATCAGAGCACATGCAGGATAACTGATGCATTTGTTTCAAGAGATTCTGTAAACGTTTTGGACAATTAATTTATAGTTCTCCAACCCAACGAAGGGCAGTACAACCACAGACAAACCCTTTTAAAA
>NW_024382477.1:0-7787 GCF_016835505.1 Polypterus senegalus
AATATTACAATGCATATAAAGTGCTTTGAACATGGGAAAGATGTTACATAAACAAAATGTATTATTATTGTGATTACTATACTCTCAATTAGTAAGTGTTATCAAGCTAGTAGGTTATAGATTCTAGGAAGATAAGAATGTGGAAACACAAAAGGAGGCAGGGTACTCAAGATTTTAGGGCTAGGGAAGAAGGAAGAACATATGTGCCATTTAAGCAGCTGTTCCTCATTTCCACTCAATAATTGCAATAATTTGATGCCTGCTGTGGAGGAGTTAGGAGGATGGCATATAGGTAAAGAACTCTTGTGAACAACGATCAAAAAGCGATCTTAATCTACATGTTCTTGTTTGCAGATTGTAGAACACGAAATTCTCTTTTTGGTACATAACTATACTTTTACTGATTTTGATTCATGTCTTGTTGGTGATCACAGCTTAATGCAGGAAATCTAACCCATGCAGTGTTTCAACTCTATTTAATTCTGGCCTATTTCTACATTTTTAACATATAAATATTGCAGGTAATTTACTTTACTTTGCTGTAGTTCATCAAGGCAAGAATTCTCTTACAGAAGCTGTCTATAATCCTATGATGAGACAAAGACATCACAAAATATGTACCGGACACCAGTACCTAAGACTCCCCATACTGGGACTCAATGAAAACTTGCTATTAGAGCTGATAAAAAAACTTTAACAGGCTACCATTTAGAACAGGTACAGTTCTCTCAGTTGAGGGTAGAAAAAAACAGTATTGAATCTAAACAATATAAATCACACACAGAGATAAATTGCCATACAACCCAGCATCTCTTTAAAAAGTGAGGAAAATGGGGCCCTATATAAAGAAATTATAGCACCCAAAATGAATCTGGTCAATGACAAGGGCAGAAGTAGGCAAAATATAAAAGCATTATAGGAATGGTTGGATAAGCAGGGACAAATGATACAGTTTCTTTTCTGGCCAAGGCTATGTCACAATGGTTTCTTGTGCTAAGCAGTCTTACCCTGGAAGCTGGATGTGCTTACACAGTCTACTCCAGTATGGAGAGACAGATTTAACAACTGTGTTCTTACCACTGATTTTTTTTTTTTTTTTTTTATAACCAGACAGACAGCAGATTCAGCACAAAGCCTGTTATGACATCAAATACTTTTTATTACAGTACCTTGATCAATTCCTTGGATTTAGAAAAGTAACATCCCAAACTACTCTTTAAGAGAATACAGAAAGTGGCCTAATCCTTTTTCTTTATCCTAAAATGCTGAAGGTTCACTTGGGTAATTTCTATTGTCTATTTGAATCACCAAATTATGTTCTGCAAGCCGCTAAATCCTTTCAAAATACTAACACTTAAGTTTAACACCTTATCTTGTATTTACTTAGGTAACTTTAAAAGGTAACTTTTAATTAGAATGAGTATTTATTTGTCTTTGCATGCATCCTTCTCCCAGATTATAGTTAGTGCAAAAGCTATTTAAACAGTATGTTTGTCTTTTATCATACTGTAATTTTTTTACTGGGTACTCATAAAAATTTGCTTTATACCTTATATTCAAGCTTCATTTAAATTACATCATATGGTTAATTTTGATAATTTCCCTACCTGCAAGTTATGGAGAATTACTTGTTGCACATGAAGTCAGACCAGTGAAATGTTTAGTGACAACAATGTCTTTTAAAGCTCTGCCCACCACTGGATTCACAGCAGACCACCAAATATCAGGGACTTTTCTCAGCCTCACAGTGTGCCAACATATTTTTTATATAAAAGAACAATACTGTCACACATGGGAACAATACTGTCATACATACAAAGTACAGTTAGATTCCTTCTTGTATGTGCTAATCAATATGCAAAATGTCACTACTTTCCAGGATGTTAAAGTAAAATTATTCAAATTTTAGAATGTACATCATTTTATAATTACAACATGGAAACATGATGTATTTAACAGTTCTGTTGAACTTTGTTTTAAGTTAAAACTAGAAGCGTTAGGGACTAAGGGACTCTTTAAGATATTTTTCCATTTAAAGTAATGGTAATTATAGGTTTACAAGGTCATTACCTGTACATGTAAAAGAAGAGGTAATTTCTTACTTGCATGTGCTAATCAACATACAACAAATCACCACTTCCTGGCATCATGATTACGGAGTATAACTACCTTTACCTTTAAACTTCTTTAACAGAAAAATCTCAGAACAATATTAGCATTATATGAGAGAATTTCAAAACAGTTTGAACAGAATAAATTCCAAAATACCACCAGACCATGGTAAACAGAAGCTATATCTATGTTGCATAATAGACATAACTTTTTAAAGCCCCTTTGATTAAGTTACATAAAGAATAATAAAAAGTAATGTCCTTTACTTATCCAAGCGGATCAGGTATAAAATGTCATACTTATCTATCTGTACAGTAGTAGAGATTATGGACTAATTTTATTGTGTCTGTTGGCTTGTAATATGAATGAACAGACATTTGTGATGAGTTCTAGCTTTTTTTTAATTTAGTATTTATACAGTTGACATGAATAAATATTTTTTGCTTTTTGTTTCAAACTTATCAAGAACAGATCATGTAAATAAAACTGAGTAAAATGTGCTACTTGCTATTTACATTGCTTTTCAGGAACAAGCATAATCCCAACCCGTTATGTTGTGACATGTCTGACCATTTACATTTCAAGACAAGTTTGACTTCTGAAGTGCCTTCCCCTTCCTCTCAAAAAATGAGTAATCCATAAAGTTAAGAAATGATGCTGCATGGACCAAGTAATATATTATTATTAAACTACTAAAGTAAGGGAAACAATGTATTAAAGAACCAATCCAAGTCCAACAAGACCAGCAAGATGAATATAAAACAGAAGTAGTAGTTTTGTGTGTTAATTTGAATTTCTAATAATTAAGCAACCAGTCATTGAGTATTCTTACCTGTTTCAGAGACATACTGAACTTGATGTTTTTAGAAAATGGGATGATTGTTTGGAACACTGTGAATCTTTTGGAGAGGTTATGCTTGATTTCTTGTGCTTCTTGGGGGGTAACTGAACTTCTTCTTCAGAATCTGAGATGAAAAACCAAATAACGGAACTCTTAAAGCAAATCACAGGTGTCAGAAATTTACACCTTTAATAAAAATGATAAAATCGAAATTACTGAATGTTAAAAAAACATTATGCTCACAACTTCCATCCATCCATCAATTGTCCAACCTGCTATATCCTAACTACAGGGTTACAGGGGTCTGCTGGAGCCAATCCCAGCTAACACAGGGCGCAAGGCAGGAAACAAACCCTGGGCAGGGCGCCAGCCCACCTCAGGCTCACAACTTTAACAAGGAAATAAATGAAATAATTATACACATGCATAAAAGTTTATAAAGCTTGAAAGCTTTTGTGCAGTCATGAGCACTAGCCAGAAATATATTAACTATTATCAGAACATTGAGATGACTGGTTGAAAAGGAAGTTCTTCGAAAACTTAAAAGAAAAAAAAAATAACTATAATGATGAAAGTTTAACGTGCACTAAAATCACATACTTTTGTAAATGCACAACCACAGTACTAGGACAAATCATTTTCCCATTACTGACACAGATAATTCTTCAGATGTCAAAATGACAGTTCCCTAATGGGACCTTCTCTATGCACATCTCATCCTTGATTTTAGCACACTAAGTAAGAGGGAGAACTGCCATGTTTGTTTCAGAATAACTCCCATGTTGATATTAAAGGTGATAATTGCTAAATTAGTAGCCCATGCTGCTTGCACTTCTTATTTACATAGCATGTGTTCAAAACATGGTTTCCTCACAATTAAGTAGGGCTATAAATTCTGTTTTACATCATTTACCATTTATTAACCAGCAAAGCACAGTGACTGGATGTTCAATTCCTGGTGAAAGCAATCTTAGCATTTTTTACGTCTAACATCTTCAAAGTTTGCAGCTATAGCATTATAAAGCAGAACATCAGCAAGTTTACACCAAATTTTCTACATATCCAGAAACAAAGAGCAGCTAACAGAAGGCCTTACAGAAACATAAATCCTTGGAAAGTTTTCAGATTTTCTAGAATAAAAAATTAAACCTGGACTAGTGATTTTTGTTTTATATTAAAACTTATCTGGAAGCCTCCCTGGTGAAGTGTTCAGGAACATCCAACCGGGAGGAGGCCCTGGGGAAGACCTAGGACATGCTGGAGGGACTATGTCTCCCGGCTGGCCTGGGAACGCCTTGGGATTCTCCCGGAAGAGCTAGAAGAAGTGGCCGGCAAGAGGGAAATCTGGGCATCTCTGCTCAAGCTGCTGCCCGCGAGCGACATCGGATAAGCGGAAGATGAGATGGATGGATGGATGGATGGATATTAAAACTTATGCACAAGACTTTTGAGAAAAAAAATGTATGAAAATAACTGAAAATTTCAAGTCATGCAACCAATTATCAAGGATGCCACATCAGGAATAACTATACTACACAAGATCATATTTCTGTACTGCAGCTTTAACCATCCCTGTACTTTAGAATATTGTTTTAAAGAGGATTTTTTCCCACATCAATATTTTATCACACCCAAAAAAAAAAAATTGTGCCTGTCTGATGTGTTAAGTTGTGAAAAGCGTTTCTAAGTGCTTATTGCCATCAACATGCTAGGCTTATATGTATGGCTTAGAGTTCTAAAAGTTAAGGTAAAAAGCTATTAAGACAATTGAGAAAAAAAGAATTGATGGATATAAAAAACTACATTTCATCCACATGGCTGGCAGACCTCATTTGCTATGATAATGATAAACAAACCCACTAGAAACAGGAGGGATTCTCTCTGTCTCAGATGGAGAGAATCTCAAACTCTTAACAAAGAGTCATACATTACTGCATAACTCTACAACAAAAACTGTCTTTAATATTGATGATTTTATAATAATTTTTGCTGAACCAAATGACTTTTATGTTAGAATTAAATATGAACACATTTGCTAACAATTGTCACATTTCAAAGTTTATATAAAAATAACTACAGTACAAAATTATTTTCCCAATCCTTCACTAATAAACATTAGTAAGAGCAGACTTTAAAAAAACTACACTCTCTGACCTTGCCTATTTATCACTGATTAAAACAGCAACCATTATAAATGAAATGTGCCAATTTACTTCAACAACTAGTTGTTACAACCAGCAGCACCCATTTTCAAAGTGTGCTAACACTTCATTTATTTTAAAGTTAGTCACTTATATTTTGCATATGCTGCTTAGCATGCAGTACATTTATTACTTAAATTATATTACTTAAAAATAACCACAATGTTCATGCATTATTTTTAAACAATGTTTTTGTGTAATTATTATTTTAGTTTAATACAACTGTGCGTGCTACAATGTAATTTGACAACTTAAATGCACAACATCACTAAACCCAAACAATATTTCTTTTGAGATTCTGACAAATCATAAATTCTGATGCCAGTTAAACTATAAGCATATGTACTTAAAACTATTTGTGCAGTAACTTGTAATGTTGCAAAGTATCAACAAAATAAAAAGAATCAAGCATACATCTTTTAAATATGATGTTTAAAATATGTCTGTAACTGTTATCTTAATTTTATCAATTGTTTTAACCACACTGTTTGAACAAACACTGAATCGTTTTTGATGAATATGTGTAAACATTAAGAAGCACTCTAGGATACTCCATATCCATTTCTAAGATGTAGATATTGCTTTCAAGATTAATTAAAAACAGGAAAGTGATTAACAACTAATTGTTTCTGTTTAATTGGCACATAACAAAATAATTACATATGCAATCGTTTTCTGAACTTTCTTATTACAATACAATATTCCAAAAGCAAAAAACAGGAACCAAGCATGAACTTACCAAGTCAATTTACAATTCCCAATCAATCTAATCAACATATTTTTAGTAAATCTGAAGAAACTGGAGCGTTTCACACAGTAGTTCAGAATTTTAAATCAAGACACTGTCCTAACCACTATATCACTATGTAGGAGAAAATCGCAAGAAAAAATAAATTAAGTATGTGTAACAGTACTCTTTGGTATATTTTTTTAAAGACAGCTTCAGGCTCAAAAAGAAATATTACCTACTACATTTCAATTAAAGTATAACAACCATTAAAAATAAAAAAACTAGTCAAAAAAAGACAGATCAATAACAGTTTATTCTTTTTAAAATAAATAAGTGTTTTAAACATTTGACTGACACTCTTATCCAAGGCTGCACTAACAACTTGTTCAAATTTGTCTCCTGAAACCCTACGCTGGCCCAATAGATTAAAAAAAATGTAATATTCAGATAGTTCCTCCTCTCAATCTTCACAAATCTAAACTTTAAACTTAAACCACAGGCAATTAAGTGCTTACCTTTTCACCATTTTAGGTCAAAGAAGAGGTCATTCATTGCATTTCAACTGATTAAATTTGAAGAAAACAGGTGTTGTAAAACTATTGACCAGTCGTAGATGTTATTGCTAAACAGATAACTGCTTCCCATATGCCAATTACAACAGTTAACAGAAATATTTTACATTTGCAATACACTGTTCAAACATATCATTATTCTGGAGCATAAAAATCATAAAAATGCTAAGGCATAAACCTGAGTCAATAATGTTTCTTTTCTTCTTTTTTGAAGGTTGTTTCTTTTTCACAGATGAATCATCACTAATATTAGGACTTTTTACCTAGAGTTAACAAAATACACAGTGTTAAATGTAGCTTTTCATTACTGTTGAAGTCAAGATTTTTGTTATGAGTTCATAGTATAATGAAATTCTTTAAAACTATTTCTACATCATATTATAAAAAACAAAACCTTGAAATAGCTATTATATTATAGTGTCCTTTACAAAACATCACATCTACAAGGCATTTTACAAAGCAAATGAGGATATAATGCATAAAACCCAAAATAAGAATTCAATGCATGACAAAATATAGGAACAAACTTTTGAAAAGCAAACATAAACTAAGTAAACATGAACATAGGAATATATTTACAACTGGGGCCAAAAATATGGTAAATTATTGAAATATCAGAGTCAGCAGGTATGCTTAATTTAAATGTCCATTCTTAAACATGTTTGGAATGTGGCCACTGATGCTTCATGGACAGGCTATTCCTGAAAGCCAGAGACCTGTTCAATCAGCCAGCATTCTATATCAGCCAGTTTCAAATACAAAAGAATTGACTGGTGAAAAATGATTTTTCAGCTTAGTTATAGTGCTCCTTTACGTGAGGTATTGCACATATGTATTTGTACTGTTTATTATTTGTGTGTCATACAGTATGTTTTTATAAAAGAGGACTGTATAATTAAAATTGCAATGTACATTTATAAATACACCTCAAGAATTAGGAAAGTCTAACTTGTACACTGTAAAAAAATAAAAACTGTATAAAATATAGTAAAACATATTTTAAACAGCAGTAAAAGATGTTAATGATTAAAAATGATACAAAACTGTATTTACATTTAAGCAGGATTTAACTGCCAATAGCAATTAATTGAATGTGTGGGATTTTGTTTGTGAGACAAATGATGAAAACTACTACTGTTTAAGCTTTGTTTCATTACAAAAGAAATTACATAATATGACAGCCTGTAATTATGAGAAGCATTTTATTTTATGCCATTAGTATTATAGATGAATATTTTTTTTACATATTGTCTTAGTTAAAAAGTATGTATTTTAAAAGGTAATGAACATGTTTACCATACGTTTTACATTTTTATTGCATTGTAGAGGTG
>NW_024382478.1:0-5703 GCF_016835505.1 Polypterus senegalus
GTTCTCTGACTGCATGTTCTCCCGTGTCTGCGTGAGTTTCCTCCGGGTGCTCGGTTTCCTCCCACAGTCCAAAGACATGCAGGTTAGGTGCATTGGTGATCCTAAATGGTCCCTAGTGTGTGCTTGGTGTGTAGATGTGTGTGTGTGTGTCCTGCGGTGGTTTGACGCCCTGCCTGGGATTTGTTCCTACCTTGCACACTGTGCTGGCTGGGATTGGCTCCAGCAGACCCCCATGACCCTGTGTTGGGTATGTGTTGGAAAATGCATAGATATTTACTAGCCAAGCTATGATAGAGATGCTCTTATTATTTGGCTGCTGATCTAAATCTGCTGCTTTTCACAAAAACACTTGATCAGTGATCAGTAAATTGGCTGATCACAAAACAAAAACAATCTTTAGCCCTGCTTTTCTAGGCTTTATGGTGATTTAATTGTAGTTCTCCTTTATTCAAGGTATTACGGTAATTGAGCCAGCTGTTTTTTTTTACTGTGACCAAAACAAGTCAAGGCCAAAAGACAATTGGAATATAAAGAACATGGTGTAATAAACTGAGAAAAAGCAATTAGGGAAGTCATACTGTGCAATTGGACAGATGGCAAGAAATGGCTACTTTAACAAATTCAAATCCTTATATTTTGTCAGTGAAATTAAAAGGACAACATTTGAGTTCGCACAACAAGCTTGTTTTAAGTTCAGCAGCTTACAGTTTCAATTGGGGAAAAAGTGAGCAGTCAAGCAAAGTGATACTTTTTATTGACTAACTGAACAGATTACAATATGCAAGCTTTTGGGCCAATTAAAGGTGTCATTTTGGTTGACTTCTTATTGAATCCATAATGGGTAACACGGTACAATACCATACTGTTAAGTAGAAAAAGAAAAGATAAAGATGAATTTGAAATTGCTGAATATTAAACAATAGACTTATTAGCTTAACAGCAGAGTGTGTCTTTTACTTATAAACCTGTTAAGCATGTTTGTCTTGTGTGTTGTTGATTTTATTTACTTTTATGCAATATGTATTATGGATAAATATTTTTGTACATATTAGTATGTATTTTAAGGAAATTTTATTTATTTTAGCATTTTTATGGTCACTGAAGAATAAGCCTACAGAATTTAATTTCTCTCTATTATATATATATATATATATATTTTATTATTATTTTTATTAATTTTATTGCACTCCATACAAAGCAATCAAGTTTTACAAAAGAACAATAGAGTTAAGAACAGATCGATCCCCACCCTTGAGAGAGAGAACAAACCAAAGCGGCATAAAATTTTACAGCTTTTAAACATACCTAAATTAATAAATTCTCTATGCTTCATGAACTTATTTTAAATTTAAATTTAAATTTCTCTCTATTATAAAAAGAAATCTTGGAGGAAATCTTGGGAGGGAGATGAGACGTGATCTTCTCGGAAGACAATTTGATGTCCCATGAGAGACACTTTAACGTCACGCAAGACAAGGCAGTGAGACAACATATAAAACAAGTTCACGTACATCTAACCTAGCAGTTGTTGGAATGCTTTTGGCAGACACACTTCATGTGCTCCCAGCTCTTAAAACAATGACAAGCGACAAGCAGAACACACAGCTCGCCTAGCAGCAGCAGCAAATGATCCAACCACGTTTCCTTTGCGTATGTTCAGACACCCCATCACAACACAAGAGGCAGAGACACAATGTGGCAAAAGGACAGCTGCTGTACAGGCTTTGAGAACTGGTCCGAACACCATCAGACAAACACCAGTGGCCTCATGTATAAGCGGTGTGCACGCACAGAAATATTCGCGTAAGAACTTTTCCCGCGTTCAAATCGCGATGCATAAAACCTACACTTGGCGTAAAAGCCCGCAAGTTCTCAGCTCGGTTTTGCAGACTGGCGGCACCCAGCGTCAAAGCAGTGCTACTGTTTTCTGTGTGGTTACACCTTATTTTCCTGGCGCTGCTTTATAAATACACTGAAACTAACCGCATATTGTTTATTAGTGTAGTGCATCTGATTGTAATTAACTTGTAACAATATAATGGTCAGGGAATAACCATAGTATTCCAAATACCATAACTGCTTTAAGCGTTGTTACTCTCACTTCTTCTTCTTCTTCTTCTTCTTCTTTCAGCCCCTCCGTTAGGAGTTGCCACAGCGGATCATCTTTTCCATATTACTCTCACTGCATGACTCGGAGAATTTATATCACTGTATCTGAGTGGGAATCACAGCAGCAGCTGATCGGAAAGAAATTATCGGTATACAGCTTCAAGGACACGCTGTCTCAGCCACGCGCAAAAGCGTTTTAAAGCCTTTCCTGTACGGACCTCGTGGTTCTAAACAGTTTCATCCCAAGAACTTTAAATGCATTAAATCAATTGCTCCTTGTAGAACTGTGTGTACTTATAAGTACAAATCACGCACTGTAAACTTGCACTACAGTTATAATATCGCACAACCTGAGCCACTTTATAAAGCGGCGTATTTACATATGATGCGATATCATTTTTAAGGTGAAATGCAGCAAAATATGTTTATTATACAGATAAAACTAACTAACTTCATTTAAATAATCTATATTCTTCACTGGGAGTGTGGTTAAGGATAGAATAATTAAACATGTACTACGAAGATATTTCAATGTTCTTTAATAGTTTTGAAGAATAGGCGCTAAACTTACAGATGGCTTAACGGTCTATTACAGAGCTGATTGTATGGCAATCGGTTACTTGGGAAAGAAAAGCACTGACTGCAGTGACGGCTACGCCAATATATATTGAATATAAAACAGAAAGAAAATAACAAGACAGCTAAAAGCATGGCGACAAATTTCGCAAAAGTTAAATGCTTGTGTCATGAGCACAAGGCGGCTATGCAGTGTCTGCAACGGACATGGCCATCCACCATGTATAAGCTACCTTACTGACATTGGCGGGCGAAGGAGCCACCGATTCTTCCTCTGCCCAGTGCCACCACAAGCCTAGAGCCGCCCTGAGTACTGCTGCAATAAATTATTTCATCGAAGTGAAACACATGTTTAATAACGTGCTTTAACTCCTATCATCATGAAAATGATATCACGTATACATCTCAGTATTTTAGTTATTCAGAGAGCTGTAATATCACGAATGTCATGGATTCTGTGTCCAGTTGGAGGAAGAGAGCCGGTTTAAGAAGCAAGTAGTGATTCACACACATAGAGCACATAGAAGATCAAATACAAAACAAATCATTTAACGTGCTACTTTAATTACGATGTGATTTGAGAAACTGGTTAATTAAACGATTTTACGATGAAGTTTATGATGTTCTACTTTAATGACAAAATAAACTACGTGATTAAAGTGGAAATGTCGAGATTGAAGTTGACATTTAGTGCTTTTTCCCCACTATGTGCCTATTTTTTTCTCTATACCCTAATAAGCTTTCATATGACACTCAGACAGTGGGCTACAACTCGGCTTTTCACGGCGACTTTGATATGTGACTTCTTTTTTATTTCCGGCACTGTGCGATTTTGTGAACGTGAGCTTTCAAGTTTCTCCAACACGCTATGTCCTTTCGATCAACTTCCTTTTGTTGATTATACCGCAGGTTTATTTGAACAAATAGTATGTTTTTCCTTTGCCTCAACTTGGTATTCGCTGAAATTCTTATATTTTCCCCGTGCTTTTCCCATTGTCTTTTCACAGAAGGCTGAGCTTAAGGGCGATTTATATTGATTTGCATATTCAAAGAGGCGTAATTCTGGGAGGAGTTGGGCGTTACATAATGTGCGATACACGGCGTTAGTTTTCACGCTGATCGAGGTTTATGTAGCGTAAGAACGTGGAAGTTGGAATGCAGCACAGATTCCTGCATCTGGATTTTTCTGTCATGCGTAAGCACATTTTGATTTGTGCTTACGCCATGTTATAGTGCGAGTTCTACACGCGGGCGTTATACATGAGGCCCCAGAACTTTATAAAACACACGTTTATTGCTATAATAAAGTCCACACAGCACATAGTGCTCCCGCACCCCCAACACGGGCCACCTTTCTAGCCTCTTTTGCTGGAGCCTCATCCACCTTCAGCTCCCGACTCTCGTTCCTTGAATGTATGAAGGCAGCCCCCTTTATAGTCACCCGGACGTACTCCAGGTGCTTGCTGACATTCTTCCCGCAGCACTTCCTGGTGTGGCAGAATGCCACATGAGCATCCAGAAGCACTCCTGGTGTCCCTGGAAGGTCCTTCCTCCACTTTCCCAGGTGTGGTGGAAGTGCCAATCTCCTGGGCTCAATGATGCTTGGTGCGCCCTCTTGACGCTGGCCACAAGTCCCAATGGGCTTGAGCCTCCTTGATCCATCCCCGTGGTCCCCTCCTTATCCAGGGCGGTTGCCCCTCGTGGCCAGGGGATGTATAGACACCTCCCGGTCCTTCCAGGCATCGCGGCTGGGTCTGGCCCCCTACCTCCTGCCACAAGACTTTTAAATGATCGACCTCAGTGCAACAAGCTCGGCAGAAGGAGAAAAACAGAAGGTGATCCGACGGCATCTCCTTAGTGGGCGTTCAGGCCCCACCCCCCCTTCACAACATGAGCAGCCTTATACATCCTGCGAGCAAGAGATTTATCCATGCCCAGGGCTAGAAATAAAAGAAAGTATTGTTTTTACAAAAGTTTTAAAGTAAAAGTGAAAAAAATGAATATGTAACAATTCCAATGAAAATAATAATCACTTTAAATTGTATATCCAGTAAACCAAACTCGGGGGTGGGCGAAGCGAGTAGGGGGCAGAGCCCCCTAGTTGTTATTAAAAATGAATAGTTAACACCTGTGGTCTATAGTTTAATTATAAAAGTACACTTTTCCTATAAAACAAAAGGCTTTTATGCAGGAGCAAAAGTGTAAAAAGTGTTTAAAGGGATAAAGGAAAAAAAAATTAAATCAGTATCAGAATCAGCCAATCAAGTAACATGAGGCTGGTCGATATTGAGAAACATGACTGGAACATCCCTACGCTATAATTGTTATACATATATTTGAACAGCTTTGTTGGTAATTTTATTTCCCATTTATTACAATGGTTGAATTCAAAGACAGCATTTCATTTTATTGCATCTGTTGCCTGAAACCTGTACTGTGTTTGTGCACAAATCACAGGCAGGCCATATTGTACACTATGTGATAAACTGAAGCTGACCAAAGACTACTTAACTTTTTATGCATGCAACACAAATCCTATTCTTATATTTAGGATAAAATGTACTTCTGCAGAAACTATAATCCCATTAAGCATATATTTTTAACCATCAGCTTTAGGTCCAATAAAACATTTCCATTTATTTAACATGTAAATTGTACATGAATGACAAGAATAAGGGAAGGAATATAATTTTGGAAAGTAAGAGAGAGAGAGGTTGGGAGCATGTGCTGATTACAGCTCATTGCTGCACCCACCACACAATAAACCACTTGGATTGGGACCTGAGTGCAGGGGGTGACACATCAGCACCCCATTGGCACAGTGGGAGGTTTTCTAAGGTGGCTGGAGTGCCAATCCTGCCACCAACTCACATATTTTCCTGCAAGTTGGAGGACCTGGACTGGATGCAGATTAACATCATACTCAGGATGAAGCAATTGTAGGTTAAGGGCCTTGAGTCCCAGGGTAGAGTCACTGGGTCATGGATAGCAACTTGTTCGGATTCGCACTTTGAACCA
>NW_024382479.1:0-8334 GCF_016835505.1 Polypterus senegalus
TATATATTATTATATCATCTTTTATCTATATCGATATCTATATCTTCTTTGGGACAGCTGTTGCTGGGGGTCCCAGAATCCATCGGAAGAAAAATTAAAAGCATTTTGTACAAAATGTTAATTTATCTATCATTCCTAAATAATTGGGCAGGCTATTTTGATCAGTAATATGCTTGTTAAACGGATGACTGCTGCTCTTCGGCACTTAGTGCTGCGGGGGTTTATGAACTATAGTTCTGTTAAGTTCTAAATTTTAAATATAAGTAATTTTATTTTAGTCAACAGAAATATGTTTTAATAGGAATGTAAGTGAAATTTAGACATCATTGCATAAATTTTTTTTCCCAATAGAAATTTAAAGACTTCATTTCTCCCAAAAGATATTTCTGGCGACTACATAGGAACCCTTTACTGTCAGGAGGCCAGGGCACGACCGGCGGGACCCCGTGAGGGACTGGAAGAGGTTCAAGCCTACCCTGGATCACGGGGGGGCCGCCCTGGTTCTCTGGGCCCCCGGGTTTTCAGGGCATGGAAGCTCCACCGTAGGGCCCTGTCACCGCCAGGAGGCCCCCCAAATGTTTTGGGGGACCTGTTCCCACTTCGCCACAAAGGAAGTGCTGGGGAAGATGGGGCGGCCCCCGGAGGCTCCCGGGAGGACAGCGGCACTTCCATGCGCTGGTGTGGCCAAGGGAGAATGTTGGGAACACCTGGGGCTCACCGGGACTGCATAAAGGCTCCCATCATTCAGGGCTGGAGTCGGGAGGAGGCAGGCTGAAGCACAGAGAGGAGGTGTGGAGCCCAAGAGGCATTGTGGCCAGGACTGAGAGTATTGGGTGTATTGTGCACTAACTTGGGTCTTAGTGACCATTATTTGGGTCTGTGTGACCGTGTAAAAATTGTAAATAAACAAGTGGGGGTTTGGGAGAAACAACTTTTCCCCTGTCTGTGTCGGGTTGGCTCCACCCCTACTTATATCCAAATTAGTACTTGAGCTGTGCCTGCCTGCCTGCATAGGTACCTCGCTAGCTCTTACTTTTTACCGTTCATTTAATCATGGCTAGCGTGGAAAAATTATAAAATGGAAGGGGATTACACTGGTATGGCTTTACCAAAACAATTATTGATGGCGAATAAGTATCCATTATTCAAAAAAGCTTCAATTGGTGATCTGCTTTTCGTTAACCCTCATTTTTTTTCATACTCTTCTCAAACCAAGGGGTGGGAGGTAAAATGGTGGGGAAAGGGCTGATCAATGTAATCATTGTACCAGAAATTGCATTGAGAGAAGTTCCCCTTTGTTTGGAATCACGTGTGATTAAATCTTATTTTTTAAGCGTTATGGGCTTACATGCATGAAGCTCAGCTGTGCTTGTGCTAAGAAAGGAAACTTTTTAAAAAATAACTAACACGATTGTCAATGTAACCTTTAGTAAGTAGTGCCTGGAGGATTCAGACTGTGGAGAAACTCTTGAGACAGTGTGTGTATTAACTTTGGATTTTTCTGTAGTTTGGTGGCAGGCGCCACAAGTTGGGTTCCGCAAGACTCGTTAGCGGGAGTCAGCTCGGGCGGAAATGGGGGTGAATGGAGGGAGATTTTGGGCGTGACCCCCCACCCTTTAACTGTCAATCCTCCACAAAGACAGTCCCCCGGGTTGCATAAGCACAGCCCTTCAACAGAAATTTTTAACTTAGTTACAAAGTGATCAAAACTCTGTTTATATCCTCGTCCTCTCATTAAACTTATCCTGCATTAGCCATGGGCATGACAAAGCAGCGTAAGCCTGTCCTATGAACTTAATTTAAACTTTAGGTTTACACGTGCTTTGTTTCCGAAATAGCGCACTCATGAATAGGGTTTTGTATGTGTCAGTCGCTCGCTTCTTATTGTTTCGTGCCTTCTCAATTGTATAATGCATGTTTTCTTCACCCTTTTGAACTCTTCCTTGTTTTCATCTAGTTGACAGTTCACATGATTCGTGGGAGGCGTGATGATGTCTAGAAACTCCCCACCGCCAAACAACCCATTACAGTATAGGAAAAAATAGCTTCCAGTTATGACCTTATCGTAGAATTTAAATGAAACCTGCCCAACTTTTGTAAGTAAGCTGTAAGGAATGAGTCTCCAAATTTCACCCTTTCCCACCTATGGGAAGTTGGAAATTAGTGATGAGTGAGTAAGTCAGTGGGGGGCTTTGCCTTTATTAGTATAGATAAAATAATATTCCATATAAAATAAGTCAAGCTTAAAAAGACTTGGTTCAAAACACAAATCAACCTCCATCCATGAGAAAGAAAGCTAGGCCAGCAGGTAGAACTTAAGCTAAAAAATAAGTAAATAGATAAATTAATAAAAAAAAATACATTGAGAAAAAAAAGGAAAAAAAAAGGGGAAGAATCTGCTTCCTCAATTAAAATGCTTATTCTAAAATTTAATGATTACTTCCCCCAGGTTTTGAAAAGTTTTGTACAGATCCTCAAAAGTGAAATTAGATTTTCCAATTTCAAATAGTATAGAACATCAGTTATCCACGACTTAAAATATTAGAATTAGGATTCTCCATTTGATCAAGATAAGTCTAGGGCAATAGTGAAGTAAAGGAAATTTACTGTTTTTTGTCCTTCTCCACTTGCCATCTGGAAGTATACCAAACACATCTGTTATGGATTGGAGGAATTATTTAAGGCTGTCTGAAAGGCATTTTAAGATTTTAGTCCAAAATGATGTTAACGGTGCACACCTAAAACATATGGTCTAGTGAGGATGGAACTTGATTGTAAAGTTTGCAGGTTGGATTTTATACTGGGAACATTTTGGACAATTTTAATGTATTTGACTGGGTTTGGACTTTCCACGATTCTCACGGAGATCTACGATTGTAATGTTTTTCCTTCTGTATTCATCTTCCAGTGAAACAAGTCTGTCTTGAGTATTTTACATTGAATTTAAACTGTTTTTTTCTGTCAGCTGTAGATGCCAGTTGCTTGGCTGCCTCAAAGCAATTATTTAGACGTTTCTCCTGGTCATTAATATCCTGCAGGAGCTTCGTTTTCTTGTGTATGTCCTTTATTTCTTCCCTTATATCATTTCTATCACTTTTTTTTATATTTTATTTCCTTCCTCTTTTCATTATGTCTTTCTTTAAAATTTTTTCTTTCTTTATAAGCTCAGTAATCAAAATGCTGCTCAAAATTATTACGAAGAAGAAAACAGGAACACATAACTCCAATTCTTAAATTCTTACATTGGCTCCCAGTTAAGTTTTAGGGGAAAATTTCAAAATCCCCCTTTAACATATAAAAGCATTAAATGGCCAAGGTCTGGGCTTACTTATCTGAACTTATCTGACTTACACTTATCATGACTAAGCAATTAAGATCTCAAGGTGCCGATCTGCTTATGATTCCAAGGATTAATAAAATAACAGTGGGAGGTTGAGCTTCTAATTACAGGGTGCCTAAACTGTGGAATGGTGCCTGCTACTATAAGATGCCCCCTTCAGTCTCAGCTTTTAAATCCCGGGTGAAAACTCAATGCTTCAGTTTAGCATATCCTGACTAGAGCTGCTGATTAACTGTACAGACTGCATCTCTGTTGTTAGTCATTTGCACTAAAACATAAGTAATATGATAATTATAATTTGTTATTAAACCTCACTTATTCTGTTTTTCTTCTTTGTACTAAATGTAGCACTTGGTAGCCCAAAACCCGCAAGTTGTTTTGCCTGCCTAAGGTAAATCATCCCCGATGGAGGATGCTGGGTTGTGGGGTAGAGGGTCTTTTTATCAGATTGACTGGCCCAGCATGTTTCAGCTTGGAATGGCCAAATGGGGGAAACGTTTGATGGCGAGGTCTCAGGACTGTAAACAAATCCCAAAACATATTATGTGATATATCTACTTTAAATTCTCCTCTGTCGTGTTTAAAAATTTTTTTTTTATACTGTATTAAGGTTTTTTCTGTTTTGTTCTGTTATGCCCAAAGGGGGCTGGGTGGTCTCATGTCTGGGAATCCCGCAGATTTTTTTTTCTCCAGCCGTCTGGAGTTTTTTTTCTGTCCTCCTCCCTGGGGCCTTACTTATTCCATCAACAACAACCAACATTTATTTATATAGCACATTTTATACAAACAGTAGCTCAAATTGCTTTAATTAAAGAATAGAAAAAAAGAAAGACACAATTATAAAACAAAATAAATCAACATTAATTAACATTGAATAAGAGTAAGGTTCAATGGCCAGGGGGGACAGAAAAAACAAAAAAACTCCAGACGGCTGGAGAAAAATAAATCTGTAGGATTCCAGACCATGAGACCCCAGTCCCCTCTGGGCATTCTACCTAACATAAATGAAACAATCCTTTTTTTGGGTTTAGGTTCTCACGGAAGGGCTTGATGATGATGATGGGCACGTGACTTCTGCCTTTTTAAACCGTCCATCATTGTTGGAGCATCATGAAGCTTTGGTAGGTGCCACCACCACCACCACAAAGAAACCGGAAAAGAAACGAAGAGAGTAGGGGTCAATAAAGGATTTTGAGGCCTGAATAGTTATTATGAGGAAATTGACATATAGAGTATCGGATTAAGTTAAATTAAGATTAAATTGAAGTTATAGAAAAGCCATGTTATTCCATGTTAATTAATGTTGACTTATTTTATTTTCTTACTGTGTATTTTATTTTCTATTCTTCATTAATTTAAATCACTTTGAGCTTTTATGTTTTGTATGAAAATGTGCTATATAAATAAATTTTGTTGTTGTTGTTATTGTATTTTATTGACCCCTTCTTTTGACACCGACTGCCGCCCAACCTACCTGGAAAGGGGTCTCTCTTTGAACTGCCTTCCCCAAAGGGTTTTTTCCATTTTTCCTTACAAGGGTTTTTTTGGGGGTTTTTCCTTGTCTTCTTAAGAGTCAAGGCTGGGGTTTATCAAGAGTCAAGGCCTGTTAAAGCCCATTGCGGATTCCCTTTTGTGATTTTGGGCTATACAAAAAAAAATTTATTGTATTGCTTTGTATTGTATATCTTTTTTGAGCTCCTTGTATATTGATGGCCTTCGGTGTCATTACCTTCAGTTCAAACAGATCATTTCCGTCTTCTGATCTGTGGGTGAAAGAGGCAAGCTCGGGCCCCAAAGGTAGAAGACAATGTGGAGGCAAGGCCCTTTTTAGTTTCAATGAATCTTCTGGGATGAAGGGTATTGTAACCTGAATAACACATTGCTACCACTTTCACTCTTGGCTGAAGACGATGCAGCGGTGCCAGGTCCAGAAATCTGTGCTTTTCCTGTTTGCTTCAGGTCAGTCTCTGAAATGGTTTTTCCCTTAACTTGGAGTTGATACCTGTCTAGCTTGGATGAAGTGTAGCTTTCTTTTCCATTTCTTCTAATCCCCTCTCCTACCGCTCATGTTTTTTATATGCTTTCAAAATAGTAGAAACCTTCTTGTGTTGGGGAAATACAGGATACCTTGGGGTGAAAAATAAGAGAAAAATAACACCCTTGCTAATGGGGTTCCGCTTCAGGCGTCCATCTTCCGTAGAACGGGGACCAAATATCTCTAAGTAAGATGATTTTTTTCCCAAAATCAGATAATCAATCAATCAATCAATCAACATTTATTTATATAGCACGTTTCATACAAAAAATGTAGCTCAAAGTGCTTTACAAAATGAATAGAAAATAGAAGACACAATAAAAATAAACATAAGTCAACATTAATTAACATAGAATAAGTAAGGTTCGATGGCCGGGTGGACAGAAAAAAAAAAAACTCCAAAAGCTGGAGAAAAAAAAAAAAATCTGTAGGGGTTCCAGACCACGAGACGCCCAATCCCTCATAATATATAACATCAGTTACCACTGACTTAAAAGAGTTCAGTTAGGATTCTTCCAGTTAAATATGACAAGTCCTACGTGCCAATAATTTAGTAAAAGGCAATTACAGTTTGTTTGTCCTTCTCACTTTAAACCCATCTGAGGTACACCTAACATAGCTGTGAATTATAGGAGAATTGGAACACCAAGAATATCTGAAAGGCATTTAAGATTTTGGTCCAAAATTATGCTAATTTACCTTCGTTAACATATAGTCCCAATGAGGCTGGAATTTGATTACAATGTTTGCAGGTTGGATCTTGCACTGAAACATTTTGGACAATTTAAATGAGACAGATGAGCTCAATATATAATTTTAAATTGAACAATTGTATGCTTTGTGTATATGAAGCTCATACCATTGGCATTGGTACCTTCCACTCCTTTTCTGAGATGTTTAGTGAGAGATTCGTTTCCCACTCTACTCTGGGATCTTTGAAAGGGAGGGACTTTAAAATTTTTTTATATATTACAGAGATGCTGTCTGAGTCCTCAAGACTGATCAATATTTTTTCCGGAATAGAGTGAGGTGGGAGGTGCGAAAATTGGTCAGGCTTTGTATAAATGTTTCTAATCTGAAGGTAGTGAAAGAAATGTATTTGCTGGAAAGTTACATTTAAGGTGTAGCTGTTCATAGGATGTAGAAGATGTTGTCTATGTACAGATCTCTAAGTGATTAATCCTAAACATTTTCCATATATTAAAAACTGGGTACATTTGAGAGGATGGAAAAAGATGGTTCTCGTGCAGAGGTGACACAGATAAAATCTTCTCTAGGTTAAAATGCTTCCTACATTGGTTTCATATTCTGGGTGAGTGAAGCACAAATGGGTTGTTAGCATATTGGCGATGACTTGTACTTATTGTGGTACAAAGCAAAGAATATAAATAAGTACTGCAGGATTTTATTTCTTGTGGACCAAGCCTGTGTATGTTCATCTACTTGTGCAATGTCTGGGTTTAGCTTGTATATTTGCAGCAGTAATAAAACTGAAAGTTAGGTGAACCATACCACCTTCACCTTAGGTCTTTGTAGAATCGCCCTTTGTATATGTGAATATTTTGAATTCCAAATAAATGAGGTTATGGTTGAATCTAGTTTCTTAAAAATGATTTATTGATGTATTACAATGTTTTGAAATAGAAAAAGCAGCTTAGAAAGGATATTCATCTTAACAATGTAATTCTTCCAGCTAAAGTGAGATGAAGAGTAGACTCTCTGTGCAAGTTTTGCTTCGTTTTTCCATGCAGACGGCAAAAATTTGTTGATAAAGAGCTTTATGTTTACTTGTAATGTTTACCCATGGTATTTAAACTGATCTGTGATGATTAAAGGGGAAGGTGTCAATCTAATATTGTGTGCTGAGAATTCACTAGAAAGAGCAAATTCAAATTAATTCTGTGACTAGATATCTTTTGAAATTCTGTTAGTGCTGTTTGGACTACAGGCACAGCATTTTGTGGATCTGATATATACAGTACCATATCATCTGCATATAGAGCAAAGTCCTTCTTTAATAATTCCCTTTATCACATAAAGCACGTCAGTGAACTGCCAGTGGCTCAATGCGATTACAAAAACGATGGTGACAATGGGCATCCTAGTATCATGTTCTAGTTTGAAGTTGTCTGAAATAATGTTGTTAATACAAACTCAAGCTTCTGGACTAGTATAAAGTATTTTGATCCATGCACAAATGTTAGACCCAAACACTAATTTCTTCAATTTAGTGAAAAGGCAATTCCATTCAACTATATTGAATGCTTTTCTGCATCAATGATAATAATGTCTCGGGATGTTGACTTTGTGGGTGAATATATTACATTAAACAGGCGTCAAAGATTGGAAGCTAAGCGTCTACCTTTAATAAATCCAGTTTGGTCCGAACCAAGCACTTTCTCAATCCTTCTAGCTATGACATTGGAGAACATCTTACAATTATTCGGAAGTGAAATTGGTCTATATGATGCATATTGTAATAAGTCCTTATTTTACTTAGGAAAGATGGTAATTAATACTTGACAAAAAGTTTTAGGTATAATTGTATTTCTCTAGCTTCTGTAAATGTTGCTAATAAAAGGGAGCTAAGCTTATTTGAGAATTATTTATAAAATTCTGCAGGGGTAGCCATCAGGCCTGCTGCTTTCCACACTCTGAATGAGTTTATTGCATCTAGTAATTCTGATATTGCAGAGTTTATCAATTCCTCTGCACTGAGAGTATCTAGTTGTGGTATCTGCAATCCATCGAAATGCATTTTTTGTGTCTCTTTAAAACAGTAGAATATAAGGACTTACAGTATAGTAGTCTCTAAATGTTGCATTATAATTTTATAATGATTTGTCTCCATTTGTTTGGTGATTATGGGACTGCATTCAAGCTTCTTGCTTGTGCGATTGTTGCTAAGTTTTTGCTTTCTCCATGTCTAAATGATGTATTGATTAAAATGAGTTGTTTT
>NW_024382480.1:0-19828 GCF_016835505.1 Polypterus senegalus
ACCCACTGACTGACTACTACCACTCACTCACCACCACCACTCATCACTAATTCGAAAGTTCCGTGTGGGTAGAAGGCTGAAATTTGGCAGACTCATTCCTTACAGCTTACTTACAAAAGTTGGGCAGGTTTCATTTCGACATTCTACGCGTAATGGTCAAAACTGGAAGCCATTTTTCTCCATATAATGTAATGGAGTTGAGCTGGATGGCGTGGGGGCAGAATTTTGTGTGACATCATCACGCCTCCTACGTAAGTATCGTAGAGAACAAGTAAGACCTCCAAACAGCGCTGAACAAAAACGCCATTTCACAATTGAGAAGGCAGAAAAGATTATGAAGCAAGTGATGCATACAAGCTATTCATAAATACAAGCATATTCATAAGTACAGCTACATGCGGAAACAAAGAACGGCGTGAACCGTAAGTTTATATTAAGTTTATAGACACACTCCAGCTGCCGTTTGTCATGCCTATGGCGAATGACGGTATTCGCGAGATACAAGTTTACTGAGAAGACACGAGGTATAAACGAGACTTTGGATCACTTTGTAATGGAGTTAAAATTGTTGTAGCAAGAAACTGAACAAAACGTTAATGTTTTACTTTTAATAACTTATAGACTACATTTTATTTTTTTCCCTTGCACTCAGTGAGCAAGGCCAATGTATATTCATAAGTGCAGCTACTCGGAAACAAAGCACGCGTGAACTGTAAGTTTACATTAAGTTTATAGACACACTCCCGCTGCCGTTGTCATGCCTAGATTAATGACGGTATTCAGACATACAAGTTTACTAAGAAGACAGAGGTATAAACGAGACTTTGCCTCACTTTGTAATGGAGTTAAAATTGCTGTAGCAAGAAACTTTTAAGTGCCGGTCTTAGCTAACATTAAATAAACACATCCTCCAAATACAACCTGATTGCAAGAAATAATGATGATCAAATCCTTGATGACAGCAACACTCACAAAACAATTACTGTATATTGACAATCATGTTAACTATATATATATATATATATATATATATATATATATATATATATATATATATATATATATATAAACTGCTCAAAAAATTAAAGGAACACTTTGAAAACACATCAGATCTCAATGGGAAAAAGAAATCCTCCTGGATATCTATACTGATATAGACTGGGTAATGTGTTAGGAACGAAAGGATGCCACATCGTTTGATGGAAATGAAAATGATCAACCTACAGAGCCCTGAATTCAAAGACCCCAAAAATCAGAGTGAAAAATTATGTGGCAGGCTAGTCCATTTTGCCAAAATTTAATTGCAGCAACTCAAAATTGTAATGCAGCACTTTGTATGGCCCCTGTGTTCTTGTATACATGCCTGACAACATTCGGTGCATGCTTCTAATGAGATGACAGATGGTGTTGTGGGGATCTCCTCCCAGATCTGGACCAGGGCATCACTGAGCTCCTGGACAGTCTGAGGTGCAACCTGGTGGCATTGGATGGACCAAAACATAATGTCCCAGAGGTGTTCTATTGGATTTAGGTCAGGAAAGTGTGGTGGCCAGTCAATGGTATCAATTCCTTCATCCTCCAGGAACTGCCTGCATACTCTCACCACATGAGGCCAGGAATTGTCGTGCACCAGGAGCCACTGTACCAGCATAGGGTCTGACAATGGGTCCAAGGATTTCATCCTGATACCTAATGGCAGCCAAGGTGCCTTTGTCAAGCCTGTAGCGGTCTGTGTGACCCTCCATGGATATGCCTCCCCAGACAATCATTAACCCACCACCAAACTGCTCATGCTGAATGATGTTACAGGCAGCATAATGTTCTCCATGGCTTCTCCAGACCCTTTCACTTCTGTCACGTGCTCAGGGTGAACCTGCTCTCATCTGTAAAGCACAGGGCACCAGTGGTGCATCTGCCAATTCTGGTATTCTATGGCAATGCCAATTGAGCTGCATGCTGCTGGGCAGTGAGCTCAGGGCCCATTAGAGGACATGGGGCCCTTGGGTCACCCTCATGAAGTCTTTCTGGTTGTTTGGTCAGAGACATTCACACCAGTGGCCTGCTGGAGGTCATTTTGTAGGGCTCTGGCAGTGCTCATCCTGTTCCTCCTGCCCAAAGGAGCAGATACTGGTCCTGCTGATGGGTTATGGACCTTCTATGGCCCCTCTCCAGCCTCCTAGAGTAACTGCTTGTCTCCTAGAATCTCCTCCATGCCCTTGAGACTGTGCAGGAGACACAGCAAACCTTCTGGCAATGACACGTATTGATGTGCCATCCTGGAGAAGTTGGACTACCTGTGCAACCTCTGTAGGGTCCAGGTATCGCCTCATGCTACCAGTAGTGACACTGACTGTAGCCAAATGCAAAACTAGTGAAGAAACAGTCAGAAAAGATGAGGAGGGAAAAATGTCAGTGGCCTCCACCTGTTAAACCATTCCTGTTTTGGGGGTCATCTCATTGTTGCCCTCTAGTGCATCTGTTGTTAATTTCATTAACACCACAGCAGCTGAAACTGATTAACAACCCCTCTGCTACTTAACTGACCAGATTAATATCCCATAAGTTTCATTGACTTTATGCTATACTCTGATTAAAAAGTGTTCCTTTAATTCTTTTGAGCAGTATATATATATATATATATATATATATATATATATATATATATATATATATATATATATATATATATATATATATATATATATATATATATATATATATATATATATATATATATATATACCCCATCTACCTCGGGCCACACGTGCTCTCAGCCACCAGGTAATGGCTTCTCCAGCGCACATCCAGAGGTTCGACATCTCAGGTGGATGCACTGAGTATGTACACCGCTTCCCGACTCCATTTTCCACCTGATCCCCTTGGTTTGAGACGTATGAAAAATATGCGGTTAACGAGAATCATGTTACGTATTTTTAAATGTTTCCTTTCTTAGCACAATCACAGCTGAGAAGCTTCAATGCATGTATCATAACGCATTAAAAAATAACGCATTTAATCACACTTTCAATTCCAAGCAAAGGGGAACTTTTGTCAATGCATGATTTACTGGTACATCGACAGTACCGCTGTTGCTCCTTATGAAGAGGCCTGTCTGCGCTGGCACCAATTCCCAGGGGGTACCATCCCAGCTGCTCAAAAAATTGTTTTATATATTATAATATAAATTAATATTAATAATATACATATACAAATAAACAAAAATATAAATGTATATATTGCATTTTTACGGTGAACGCGAGAGTAGGCTAAGCACACGTGATGACGCGGCGCACCCTCACCTCTGTTACGGCTGCCTATTTGGCCAAAAATTATAATAATTGAACAATATGCCTGCCCCTGGAAAGAGACATCAACAGTCCGCCAAGAAACGAAAAAAAAAAAAGCCCAAGATGAAGCCCTGCATGTACCCAAATCTCTGGATTGCTCTAGCATAGCAGTGACGCTCCCTGTAACTGTTGCCTCTGCTGAGCAAGTTTTTCTAAAATGAAGCTCATCAAAACATACTTGCACTCATCTATGGCACAAGAGCGATGAGTGGTCTGGCAATTGTCAGCATTAACTCTGAATTAGCAAAGGCTTTATCATATGAAGAGCTCATTTTCGACTTTTGCCTCAAGAAAAGCAGAAGTGTGCCTTTGTAAATTTTGAACTTTGGAAAGCTCCAGCAGATGACAGTGTTGATTTTATTTCAGTTTATTATTGTTTATTTTATTTATTATAAATATTTTATTTAAAGTGTAATTTTAGTTTGTATTTTTGCTGTAGAGCTACAATTGTAATTTATAAATGATACAATTTATTTATGTATTTACTTTATTTGAATAAAGTTCTATTTTGGCCCCTATAGTAGGTGTTTTTATTATTTTATTTTTACTTAATAAATTTACTATATTTGGGGAGGGGCACAAAAGTAAATTTCTGCTTAGGGCACCCATTTGGCCAGCAGCGCCCTGTACATCGATTACATTGATGCACACATCAGAGCTACAAAAATGTTAGAGTCGGAATAAACGCTGCTCTACGACTGATCGGAGGAAAATTTCATTTCAAAAGACTACCCGACGGAAGCCTTGATAAAAGAATGGTTTTCGCACACTGAAAAGCAAGCAAAATTAGATGCATTACAGAAAACGGACTTTGTGGCTCTTACTGGGGATTATTGGACTTCGTGACCGTTAGTAATTCTAATTACATCTAATTACAAAATGTTCAATGATCACACTGTTTTAGCCTAATGTACAAAATAATTTTGGCTAAGGTTACTCAGAGTTTAAAATGAAGCTGGTCAAATTACCTTTTGTTTCTGACTTATTTTTTACGAAGAAAACTGCACTTTATGTTGAAATTTTGGTTATTATTATTTAAAGACAATACCATTCTGAAAATGTATTTAAAGTGCTTAAAATACCACTTTATTTTTAAGTCTGCCCAATTTTAAAAAGGGAATGAAATAGCTGTTTTTTAGAAAAACCCCTTTTTTTGAAATTTTTGGTTTTGATTTAAAATTTTATACCATTCTTTTTTTATTTAAATGCTTAAAATCCTTTTAAAGGGGGAAAAAAATTTGCGTTTGGGGAAAATTTCAGGGTTTTCAAAATTTGGTTAGTTTTTACAAATTAATATTTAAATTATTTTTTGGCCCCCCTTAAAATCCAAAGAAAAAAAAACATGTTTCCCCTTTTCCCGGGTTTTCTCAAAACCCGGAAAGACCGGGGCCCTCTTTTTGCCCATTCCCGCCCCCGTGGAATGAAAGGGGGGGCCCGGGCGGGGGTTTGCCTCCCTCCGGGGGTTTTTTTAAGGGGCCCCGGCCAGGGGGAAAATGGGGTTCCGGGCGCCCGCCCCGGGGGCCCCCCAGGGTGGCGGGTTCGGGCCCGCGGGGGGCTCCTGGGGGGTGGGCCTTTGGGGGACCGGGTTTTAAAAAAGCGGAACCCCAGGGTTGGGGGATCCCTTTCTCCCCCCTTTCCCCGGGGAAAACCCGGGCCCTCACCCACCAAGGTGGGGGGGGATGCCCCCCTCCGGGCATCCGCCCTCCCCCAACCGGGGCGGGGGAAGGGGGGCCCCGGGTCCGGGGCATAAACCCCTCGCCCAGGGGCTGGGGGGGTTAACAGGGGGGGGCGGGAAGGGAGGGGATAAGGTTGGTCCAGGACGTGGGGGGGCCCTTATTTAACTGGGTCTTTAAATTTTGTAAATTTTTAAAAAAAAAGGGGGGTTAATACAACTTTCCCCTGCGGTGGGTTCCCCCCAAAAAAGGGGGTTTTTTTAAAATTTTAAAAAAAAATTTATTATTTTTTAAAATATATATATATATATATATATATATATATATATAAAATTTTATGGGGGCGTTCAGGAAAAAGATTGTTAAAGTAAATATATACATTGGTTCAGATATATATATGGTTCAGATACATTGGTTTGAATATATACATTGGTTTTAATACATCTGTTCTTATATTTTTGGTTGGATTATACATTAGTTGGGATATATTGGTTGAGATATATACATGGTTTGAAAAACCCCGGTCGAATATACATTGGTTTAAGAAAATTTTTGTCACAGGTGGGGGGGGCTGGCCCCGGCAAGTTCTGCCTCCCCCTTTTAAAAAACCCACCAAAAAAAATTCCTTTATTCTACACTTTCTCAGCTTTTTTTTTTTTTTCTATGCATTATGGTTAGGGGATACAACCGACCTGTTTGCATGGTTTTGGGTTTAATTTTTAAGATTTTGGACTCTTTTTGACGGGGAACAGCTGAGTCGGGCCCGGGGGGCCCCTAAAAACCGTCCGGGGAATGATAAAACCCCCTTTTTTTTAAAACCACGGTTCATTTTCGGTGCGGGCGACATGCCTAAACCTGGCATGGCCCCGGGCGTCCCCGGGAAAATTCCCAAAAGCGTTACTGTTTGTGCCTGTGTTTTGGAACCTGCAAATCCTGCTACCTCCTCCTGCTATGCTTTCTGCTGCTTTGCTATGCCGTTCATCTCATCTAACCCAAAGGGTTTCCCGCTATGCTGTGCTGCTTCTCCACTCTTTTCAGATAAGTATTGCCAATATCATGCAAAAAACTCTCATGAAAACTCCTTCTTATTAAACAGTTTGTCCAGGCAAATGGTTGATTGGAACTCCAAAAAAGGCCCGGTTTTTTAAAACCCCCGAAATATATAAAAGGTCAGTCCCCCACCCCCGGTAAAATAAAAGAAAACCGGCAGCATTTGCTCAGGAATAAGCATTCCTTCTCTGGCCTGGAAATAAAAGTGTCAGGGGCCAAATTTACATTCTGGGGAAAAAAACCCCTGATCACAGCTCTGTAAAAAAAAGATGCCTCATTGACTAACATTGCTCTGTTTAACTCAAATCTTTTAAAGGCAAAACATTGGTGCTGTCAGCTCTCCTGACACCAAACTTGATATACTGTTTTAAAGGAATTTGGGCAAAAACAAGCAATTTGGGTCTCTCCGGGGTCCCCTGGTTTCCTTTCCATACAGAACCTGCGCTCTGAAAGGCGGGCTGGGAATTATCAACGACTTAAATATAAAACGAACCCCAATTGACTGTCCATGGGGTGCCGGGCCCAAACAAATCGAAACAGGTCCTGTCTCACTCATTGTTCTTTCGTCCCCAAAATAAAAATCACCCTTCTTATCATCATTAACTTTTAACCCACCAAAGCTCTTTACTCTCAGAAATTATCCTTCTTGGTGATTTCAACATCCATATTGCATTACTACATCTAAACTGAAAATGAATTCCTATCCTTACTGGACTTTTTGACGACACAACATTTTGATTTTCCCCCCCACTCTGGTGGTCATATATTGGATCTGATCCACTTCTGGACTATCTTTGCCAATATTTCAGCACTGTTTTGGGACTCTCTGACCATAAAGCAGTTTTTTTACTGTCCCCTCCCTTTTCCTCCTCTTACCTGAAAAGAAAAATTTCTTAAGACAAAAATTTTGTCCCTCTATCCTTTCTGGATCCATTTTTTTTTTACTGTCTGCCCTATTCCTCAACACTAGATAATCGTTGACCATATAACTCAGCCCTTCTTTCAGCTTTAAATAAAAAGCCCCTTTAAAAATAAAGGGTTTTCTTTGTTAAACTCGGGTATAACTAAAATTGCGATCTAGAAAGCGGGCCCCGGGCCTTGAGAGGGGAACTGGCCTCCGGCCATCAGGCTTTCTCTGACCCCCAAAAGGCTTACAGAAAAGCACTAACTGCTGCTAAGAACCCCCACTATGGAAAAAATAAATTCCACAAACCCAAGGGTTTTGTTTTCTTGTTAATAAACTACCGAATCATCTGGCCCAACACCCCTACTAAGTCTTGGGGATTTCCTCCACTTTTCCGTAACAAATTAAAAGATCTAAATAATTAAACTGTAAATACATCATCTGTTTATATCTCTCCTTTTTTCCCCTCCACCCACTCCTTCTCTAAGTTCTCCCAGTCACATCTCGTTTTTTGCCTGCTTTGTAAGATGGGGCCCAAACTACTTGTATACTGGACCCGACCCCCACACACTACTTAAATCCTTTCAAGATAATCCCACTGTTACAAAAAAAAAACTCACCCCTTATGGCTCTGTGCAGCTCACTTTTAAATGGCTTCTTTAACCCCCAATTTAAAAAATCGGGTCTTGATGTGACAATCTAACAATTTCCGGCCTATTTCCCACTTACCTTTCCTGTAAAAAAGCTCTTAAAATGTTGTACTCCCAGCTCCAATTCTTATCGTCTAATAATTTGGGAACCCTTTCAGTCTGGTTTGGGTGCAGCACACGGGAAACTGCTCTGCAAAAGGGTAACCAACGATCTGCTTATAGCAGACTCTGGACAAACCACTTTTAAAATTCTGTTAGACCTCATAGCATTTGACCTTCAGACATGACATTCTACTGTCTAGAAGGGAAAATGCTGGGTATCTCTATCCCTCAGTGGTTAAAGCCCTATCTGACTGATAGGCAAGGTTTGTTAGTTTTGGGTAACAGCAGACCCAGCTGGGGCCAGTCACACAAGGAGTTCCTCGGGGCTCTGTCCTTGGCCCTCTTCTCTTCTGTATTTATATGCTCCCCTTGGCCTTTTATTCTGCTTGGACTGGGCTATCATTTTACAGATGATACTCAACTCTATTTAATGAAAGTGGAACTTCCCAGGCTTTCTCATCCAACCTCCCTTTGTAAATTAAAACCTGGGTGGAACATACCTTTTTGAAATTAAACTGCAAAAAAACTGAACTCCTGCAAATTGGGACTAAATCAGCTTAATAAAATGACTCCCCCCAGTCCCTTGGGGGTGTTCCCCTCAGACCTGCCTCTACTGCAAAGAATCTTGGTGTCATTTTGATTCCTCCCCTTTTTTACTCCACTCACATAAATCACATTAAAAACTTTCCTACTTTTTACCTCCTTTCATATCAAAAATTTGCTCCTTCCTTTTCCTTTTCTAATGCTGGAAACTTGTCCAGCTTTTATCACATCCATAGATTATTGTAACTCGCTGCTGGGGGTGCCCCCTTTTAATCTTATATCAGCTCCACTTATTAAAACTCAGCTGCAAAAGGGTTTTTACTCGAACCAGCGCGCGGCCCTCACACCCCTCCTGCTCCGTCTTCACTGGCCCGGGCTTACAAATGAATATAAAAACCCCCTAATAACCTACAAACCTTAAAAATAACCCAAAACTACTAGTGACCTTCTCCATCACTTTTCCTGCCCGTCCACTGGTCCTCTGATTCTGGCAATCTTTTTTTCCCCACTAATCTTCCTCCATGGTGGGGGCCTTATGTATGGGGCCCCGACTCTAAAGACCACCGAAATTAATCAGGTCATGACTCCCTGAATTCTTTTAAAAAAAACTTAAAACTCATCTGTTCAGGAAAGGGTTTTAGCTCTATTTGACTTCATTCCCCCTTTTCTCAGTTTACCTCTCTTCAAGTGCTCAATGTGGTGTGTGTGTGTGGGCCATCAATTCTGTTGTCTGTTAGGCTTTCTCTGAGTTTCGCTTAATTTCTTTTTATTAATTTGGCTATCTATATACTGTATACCTCCCCTTCTTTCTTATGTTCTTAAGTCCTTGAGCAGGGAAAAGGCTATATAAATAAAATGTATTATTATTTTATTATTACATTGGTTGAGATATATATAAATTGGTTTGCATAGATCAGTTCTGATATATATACATTGGTTGAGATACATCCGTTCAGAAAATACATTGGTTTTAGATATATATATATTTTGGTTGATGTACATTGGTTTAAATATATATATTTTAAAAGTTGGTTCAGAAAATACATCGGTTCAGATGTCCCTTCAGATATATACATTGGTTGGGATTTAGGGCGGCCAGCGCCACCATGTTTAGCAACCCCTTCATTTGCTTCCTTTTTGAATTATTGTGCCCTTTTATACAAGTAGCATATCCTGTCCCGTTTGTTTTGGGGCCCTCATGGTTGGGGGGCCTCGATTTCAAAAACACTTTTTCCTTTCATTTTTAAAACACTGCTCAGATACCCGCCTCTTAGCCTCCTCTGTCCCCCCCCTCATTGTACCGCCTCACTTGCTCCCCCTTGTCCCTCCATGGAGATTCTTCTCAAAAACTGAGTTACCCCGGAAGCATTGACAACGTTTTACCTCCATTTTCACCTCAACAGATGCTTGTTTTTCATTGACGGCCGCCCGGTGATTTCTGTTTTTCTTTTGGCGCATTTCATTAAAAGGGGTCTGTTTCCCAAAGGGGAAAAGCCCCGTTTGCTGAAAGGATGTTATGGAGAAAAACTGGAATAGGGTTTTCTTCTGAATTTTATCAGTGATCAGGGCCCGAATGATCAGAATATTCCTCTTCACAAATAACTGATGTCTGTTTTTTTTAAAAAAAGAATACCACACCTGAGCGTACACAACACAAATACTCAAACTCACAAATGGGGGGTCGCACACACCACTGATTAAAAATGTTTTTCAAGGGCGATCATTTTTTCCCCCCCTAAAGCTTTAGTTCATCAAAGTTAGAAAAAAGGGGGTGATTTCTATTTTTCTATTGCATCATTTAATTTAAGATGATTCCGTAGACAAAGGAAAAAGAGTCTCTTTTTTGACAGGCGATCTTTTTTGGAAGCATTTTTTTATTGACTTACAAAAAAAAAATAGTTTTACTTCCCTCTTTGCTTCAAATTGGCTTTTTAAAAAAACCTTTTTGATATAAGTTGTTTTTTGGCAGTGTAAAATAAAAGTAGTGTTCAAAATTATAATGCCGTATCTAACAGGAAGGGGTGGTAGGGTAAAATTTGACTCGCGTTAAATGATCACTGGTTTGTGTCCGGGGGGTTCCCTTTTTGTTATTTTATTTATTTTTACAAATTCTTGGGGGTTTAAAAAAGGCCTATAAAAAATAAAATTCACAACATTGTTTTTATTATTATTATTTTTTTTTATTATTATTTTTTATTTTTTTTTTAATTATCGTGTGAATGGGGATCAAATTCCCCCTGGGGATGGGGGTATGTTGGGGCCTATGTGCTCACAATAACCCCAGTTCATTGAAATAATTACCAACAAGGTGCACATGCAATACAAACATAATGTGTATATTATTTAAATAAAGGTTCATATAAATTTTTATACAAATTTTTTAAAAATTGAGAATGTCAAGGAAAATGCACAGTATACATGTATTGCTTTATAGTCCACATATAGTGTTTTATATGTTAAAATAATGATATAAAAAAAACCCTAAAATGGTATAGAATCTTGGTATATATTTTGTGTCATATTTCTTCAAAAAAATTTATAATTAGTTTGCTTTAAAAATCTTACGGCAAACATGTGAACCGTTGAAAATCCTATCTTAATCAATTTGTTTTTTAAAGTCTCCGTGCAAAATGCTGTATATCTGTTAGTAAACGACGCGCATATTCCTGATTCTGCGTTCAAGGCTCGGTATATGAAACGCTATTGCGTTTTACAGGGTCCCCTGTGATTGAGGGGGCAGTAAACTTTGTTAAAAAGATTGAAAAAAAAAAGTGGTATTGTGTTTCATGTTTTGGGATGTTTACTGTTCTGTTAAAAAATTCTTCCCGGGGTCATAAACAAAGCGTGGATGGGAAAATTTAGTAAAATATCGTAATAATTTTTCGACACCTATAACCTTGTAACGAAAATTTTTGGTAACAGAAATAAACTCCAAAAGGGGGGAAAAAAAACTGACGACTGGAAACCCCGGGCATGCGTTAAAACAAATTGATTAAGATCAGCGTTTTCAACGGTTCACATGTTTTCCGTAAATTTTAAACAAACTAATTTAAACTTCTTTGGGAAAAATGACACAAAATATATACGCGATTCTATACCTTTTTTAGATTTTTTTATCATTATTTTAACAATATACATACCTATATTGGCTATAAAAAAACATGTATAATTTTGTGCATTTTAACCAGTTGACATCTCTCAACGTTAAAAATTTTATATAATTAAATTTTTATGAACCTTTTCTTCAATAATATACACTATGTTTTTTTGCATGACCCTTTCTGTGTAATTTTTTCAATGAACCGTGGTATTGGAGCCCTTGTCCCAATTCATCCCCCCTAAGAGGCTGAAATTTTATCCGCATTCCCATTAATTTAATAATAATAATATAAAAATTTAAAAATAAAAATTTAAAAATTGTTTGAATTCCTTACTTTTATAGTTTTTTACTATTTTGAAACAATTTGTAAAAATAAATAAAATGAAAGGGAAACCCCGGACACAAACAGTGATCTTTTTAAATGCGAGTCACAATCTTACTCCCCCAAACCCCCTCTTCCTTTGAAACGCATTTAATTTTGAAAACTCTTTTTATTTTATACTATAAAGAACTTATATCAAAAGGTTTTAAAAAAACCAATTTGAAACAAAAGCGTAAAATAATAACTTTTTCTTTTTAAAAATCAATCAAAATCAAGCCTTAAAAAAATGTCCTGTCAAAAAAAAGGCTCTTTAAACCTTGGGCGTGAATCATCTTTAAAATTAAATTTTGAAAAGAAATAATAAAAACACCCTGCTCTTTCTAACTTTGGGAACTAAAGCTTTTTTGGGTGAAAAAAAAGATCGTCTGTGACAGATACCTTAATCGGGGGGTTGGACCCACGTTTTGTTTTTATTTGTGTTTTGCGGGGCTGTTTGGTTTTTCCCCGTTTTACAATAAAACAACATCAGATTTTTTTAAACAGGAAAATTCTGATCATTCTGGGCCCCGATCACTGATAAACATTCAGAAGAAACGTGCTATTCAGTGTTTTTCCCCCATAGCATCCTTTCAGCCCGGGCTGTTCCCCTTTGGGGAAAAAGATGCCCTTGAATGAAATGTGTCGGAAAACAAAAACCTGGGGCTTTGGTCAATGATAAACCAGCATCTGTTGAGGTGAAAAATGGGGGACCGGTTTCGAAAAGCTTCCGTAACTCAGCTTTTGGGGAAAAATCTTATGGGAGGGGCAAGAGGGGGGGTGAAATTTTCAATGGCCAGGGGGGCGAAAAGGGGCCCGGTATCTGTCATGTTTTAAATAATAAGGGAAAAAAAGTGCTTTTAAATGGGACCCCCCCAAACCGGGGGTTCAAACAAAACGACAGACCCGGCAAATGCTACTTGTATAAAATGTGCCAATAATTTTCCGTGTTGAAGCAATGATGAAACGAAAAGGGACTTAAACAAAAAGCTTTTTGCCCCCTTTCCCCAAACCCAAAGTATATATTTGAGCGGATCTATCGAACCGATATATATATCTGGCGAATCTATCTGAACCGTGTATATATCTAAACCAAATTTTCCTTTTTTTAAACCCAATTTTTAAAAATTTAAACCAATGTTTTATTTCAAAAGCAATTTTATATTAAACAAAAAAATATATTAAAAAATTTGAAAATTGGGGGTTTTTCCCTTTTTTGAAAAAAAACCCAAAGTATATTAATTAAAAAACGGGATCCAAAGATGTTCCCGCCCCTCATTTTCCCCCTCCCTCTTGTCCCCCCCATGGGATTTTTCCAAAAGCTGAGTTACCGGGGAAATTGCAAAACCGGGTACCTCCCTTTTTTTCACCTCAACGATGCTTGTTTATCATTGCCCAAAGCCCCCGGTGATTTCTTTTGGGCATTCAAAAAAGGCCATCTTTTTCCCCGGAACTTGCCCGTTTGCTGAAAGGTTTTTGGGGGGGAAAACACTGGAATGCGCGTTTCTTCTGAAGTACAGTGATCAGGACCAGAATGTCAGAATATTCCGTTGCCAAATAACTGATGTCTGTTTTATTGTAAACTGAGAATACACACACACGCCGACACAAACAAATACTAAACTCACAAATCTCGCACCCACGATTAAGTGTATCTGTCACGATCATTTTCACCCAATAAAGCTTTGTTCATCAAAGTAGAAAGCAGCTGATTTCTATTATTCCTTATTGGCACTCATTTAATTCTAAAGATGATCACGTGACAAGGACAAAGAGTCTCTTATTTTGACAGGACGATCTTTTTAAGGCTTAAGCATTTTGATTGACTTCAAAAGAAAAGTTTCTACCCTCTTTGCTTCAAATTGGCTTTTAAAAACCTTTGATATAAGTTGTTATGGCAGTGTAAATAAAAGTAGTGTTCAATTATAATGCGCGTATCTAAAGGGAGTTGGTAGGATAGTACCTGACCACTGTTAAGATCACTGGTTTGTGTCCGCTTCCTCTGTTTTTTATTTATTTTACAAATTGCTTCGAGTAGTAAGAAAGGCACTATAAAAGTAAGGAATTCACAAATGTTATTATTTATTATTATATATATTTATATATTATTATTATTATTATTATTAATTATACTGTGAATGCTGATCAAATCTCAGCGCTGAGGGGGTATGAATTGGGACTATGGCTCTAATACAGAGTTATTGAAATAATTACAGCAAGGTGCACATGCAATACAAACATAATGTGTATATTATTGAAGTAAAGGTTCATATAAATTAATTATATACAACTTTTTAACAGTTGAGAGATGTCAACTGTTAAAATGCACTAAATTATACATGTATTGCTTTATAGTCCACATATAGTGTATGTATATCGTTAAAATAATGATATAAAAATCACATAAATGGTATAGAATCTGCGTCAGTATACTTATTTTGTGTCATATTTTCAAAGAAGTTTATAATTAGTTTGCTTTAAAAATCTTACGGCAAACTATGTGAACCGTTGAAAATCGCTGATCTTAATCAATTTGTTTTAACGCATGCCCTGCAAAATGCTGTCATATCTGTTAGTAAACATGCACGCAGCAGCATGTCCTGATGTCTGCGTTCTAGGTGCAGGTATATGAAACGCTATTGACGTTTTACAGGGGTGCTCTGTGATTGAGGGCGGACAGTAAACTTTGTTAAATGATGTCGAAAAAAACAGTCGTCAGTTGTGCTTTCAGTCGCTTTGGCATGTTTACTGTTCTGTTACCAAAAATTCTTCAACGGGCTCATAAACAAAGAAACGTGGATAGTAAGATTTGGTAAAATATCAGTAATAACAATACATTGCTCGACACCTAGTAACACTGTGTAACTTGGAAGAATTTTTGGTAACAGAACAGTAAACATGCCAAAACGGCTGAAAAAACAACTGACATTGGTATTTTAACGGAGCACGCGTTAAAACAAAATTGATTAAGATCAGCGATTTTCAACGGTTCACATGTTTGCCGTAAGATTTTTTAAAGCAAACTAATTATAAACTTCTTTTGAAGAAATATGACACAAAAATACGACATTATAATGCAGATTCTATACCATTTTATATGATTTTTATATCATTATTTTAACAATACTACATACACTACACTATGGACTATAAAGCAATACATGTATATTTTGTGCATTTTAACCAGTTGACATCTCTCAACTTATAAAAATTTGTATATAATTAATTTATATGAACCTTTACTTCAATAATATACACATTATGTTTGTATTGCATGTGCACCTTGCTGTGTAATTATTTCAATTGAACTCGTGGTATTGTTCAGCACATAGTGTCCCAATTCATACCCACTTACATAAGAGGCTGAATTTGATCACGCACCACACACGTATAATTAATAATAATAATAATAATAATAAAAATAATAATGTTGTGAATTCTTACTTTTTATAGTGCCTTTTTTACTACTCGAAGCAATTTGTAAAAATAAATAAAATAAATAGAAAGGAGGCCCTCGGACACAAAACAGTGATCATTTAACGAAGGTAGTCAGTAATCTTACTCCTACCACCACCTCTTCCTGTTAGCCAAGAGCATTATTATACTGAACACTACTTTTTATTTTATACTGCTATAAAAGAACTTATATCTAAAAGGTTTTTAAAAAGCCAATTTGAACAAAAGAGCGTATAGTAATAACTATTTTCTTTTGTAAGTCAATCAAAAAATGCTTAAGCCTTAAAAAAGATCGTCCTGTCAAAAATAAGTGACTCTTTCAGCCTTGTCGAATGAATCATCTTTAAATTAAATGTTGCCAATAAGCCATAATAAAAATCACCGTGCTGCTTTCTAACTTTTGACGAACTAAAGCTTTATTGGGTGAAAAATGATCGCCGCATGACATAGACACTTAATCAGTGTGCTAATCTACCCATTTGTGAATTTGAGTATTTGTGTTGTGTAATGTATATGATGTGTGGTTTTCTCAGTTTTACAATAAAAACAGACATCAGTTATTTGTGTAGCAGGAATATTCTGATCATTCTGGTCCCTGATCACTGATAAACATTCAGAAGAAACAGTGCTATTCCAGTGTTTTCCTCCATAGCATCCTTTCAGCAAACAGGGCTAAGTTCCTTGGTGAAACAGATGCCTTGAATGAAATGCTGCTAATACGGAATAACAGAAATCACTGGGAGGCTTTCGGGTCAATGATAAACCAGCATCTGTTGAGGTGAAAAAAATGGGAGGTACCACGGTTGCTGTAAATGCTTCCTGATAACTCAGCTTTTGAGAAGAATCTGTCATGGGAGGGACAAGAGGGAGCGAAAGCGAGGCGGGTACAATGGAGCCAGGGGTGGACGGAGCAAGGCGAAGTAGGCGGTATCTGCAGCAGTGTTTTAAATAATGAAAGGAAAAAAAAGTGCTTTTGAAATCGAGGGACCCCTAACCATGAGGGGTTAAGTAAACAAAACGCTTACAGACCGGCAAATGCTACTTGTATAAAATGTGCACAATAATTAGCAACAGTGTTGAAGCAATGATGAAGCTAAAGGGAGCTGCTAAACATGGGGTAGCCGTCTAGCCTGCCCATGTAAATCCCAACACAATGTATATATTTGAACGGATCTATCTGAACCGATATATATATCTGAGCAATCTATCTGAACTGCATGTATATATCTAAACCAATCTATTTTTAACCAATATATATTTAAACCAATGTATATCAACCAATATATATATCTCAAACCAATGTATATATTTGAACAGATGTATCTCGACCAATGTATATATATCAGAACGGATCTATGTAAACCAATTTATATATATCTCAACCAATGTATCTAAACCAATGTATATATCTGGACGGATGTATTCAAACCGATGTATATATCTGAACCAATATATCCCAATCAATGTATATATATCTGAACTGAAATATATATCTGAACTGATTTATTACGTTCAATGTATATATTCAAACCAATGTATCTGAACCATATATATATCTGAACCAATGTATATATTTACTAATCCAATCTTTTTTCCTGAACCCCCTCATAATATGGCATATATATGTGTATAGATATATATATATATATATATATATATATATATATATATATGTGTATATATGTGTGTATATATATATATGTCCATATTTATATGTATATACTATATGTGTATATATATATATATATGTATATATATATATATATATATATATATATATATATATACCCAGATGTGTATATATATGTTTATTTATGTGTGTGTGTATGTGTGTGTGTATGTGTAGTATTAGATATATATATCAGCAAACAATCATTACAGTGACAACACAATTACATTGTCAATCATGTTACGTTATTATTAAAATGTTTCCTTTCTTTTTTCATTACTTTAACACACTACTCTCCACAGCAAGCACGGGTAATCGTATTATAGTATACATATATACCTTGGATAGTTGAGCTAATCATTGCATACATATTTGCTGTGTCTATATAATGCAGAGTTGACTGGCTCACCACTCATCCACAAAACACTTTTCCTGTGTAGCTTAAAGTTGAAATGAGGCAGTGGCAGTATGGTATGTTTAGGCCAGGTATGTTTAGGTATCTACTAAGCCACCTGTAGAAAACAAATATACTAAAATCTCTCAAAACACTTTGACTGGTTTAAATGAACTTTGTTGATATTAGTAGTAAAAGAAACACGTGTTTTTTTTATTTCCCATTTCTCAGTAAAAGTTGTAGCAACTGAGGTATTCTTATGCACCACACCCTTTTTCTGCTTCAGCTGTGATCACGTGGAGAAATGGGGCAGAACAATGCCAGTCTACAAACTAGAGCTATTTGGCCATAAAATGGGACCATCAACATGTGAAAAGGGCAGCTGTTCTGAACAGGAAAAAGAACATGGTTTTGAGCTGCATGGAATCTGAGATATGAAATGGACAAGGAAAAGTTAGGAGAAAACTCAAAGAAGATGTGGTTAGCAAGGGGTACATACAGTACTCCTTGTTCTGATGCAACTTCTCATACCTTGTAATGCAGTAAAATACATACACCAGCGTTCTTAAACTTTTAGGTTTGCGGACCACCAGATTTGAATTTTATTTTGGACCACCAATTACTTGACAAAGTAATTTTAGCATATTACCATTGTCATCATGTCTATGATCAGCGGGTCTTACGTTACGTTTTATTCATTTCACTGCAATAAACATACAGGAATTTCTAACACTTAAAACTAACGTATAGTATACTCAATTAGTAATGGCGATTGCCAGGGGTGGAATGTCAGATATAGTTCAATTTAATTGATGTGCCTGTTTGTTTGCACAAGGCGAGGAACATTGGCTCAATGTTGATGAGATTTAATCGCAGATCAGCCTCCACATCAACTTGTTCTGTGCCGTTTTGATAGCTGTGAGTGTGGAAAACCCAGCTTCACATAAATATGTGGTCTGAGGGCATCACAGCGGATGGCTTTGTTGCAAGCTGCGGATACTCCTTCTGGGCCTGGATCCAGAACTCAGGTAGTGGCGCATTTAAAATCAGCTGCCAATGTGCCATCGCAGGATAACTCCAGCAACTGTTCTCGTTCGAAACTCAGACTTTGTGGAAGTGCCCCAGTGTCCACTGCAAATGGATTTCGAGCCAGTTGTTGTTATTTACGGTCTGGGAAAATAGGTATGGAACTGTTATTGCAAGCCTGCCAAATGTTCTTGATATCTGATCTTGCAACATCGTCAAGAGCAAAGTACTCTCTTTGAGGTAACTGTCCAGGTTCGGAAGGCGGAAAAATCCAATTGCTGGATACAATTCTGCAACCCCTTCAATTTCTTCACATTGATGCAATTTTGTGCGTGGCGTCATAGATGGTGACATTTCCCTGTAACCCTCTGTTGAGATCATTCAGATGTGAAACAATATCTGCCAGGTAAGCAAGCAGAGATATCCATGCTGGATCATCCAAGGATCATCAAGGTGTTGAAATGAATGGTTGGTGAAAAATCCAGACTTCTTCCTGTAACTCAAATAATCAGGTGGACCTTCCTCTGAATAGCCATCTTACTTCAGTGTGCAAAGGTAATTAAGTGAGTACTTCCCATTTCTTGGCAAATAATATGGAATAGTCGGATTAGCGGATGAGCTTTAATGTAATTCACAACTTTCACTTCATGTCCAAGACATTCTTGAGGCGTGGGGCATTTTCCTTGTTGCTAAGGCCTCTCGATGGATGCTGCAGTGAATCAAACAACATCTGTGCAATTTCTTTCCTCTGCAATCAGTCCACTGTTTATTCCTGACATATACCTCTTAACTCCATCAGTGCATATTCCTCGCATTTCTCCCAAGGAATGCCATTCTCATTGATGAGCAGGATAATCACACCAAACACTAGCTCTGCGGTTGTGTTTGATGGCAATGGACGACAAAAAGGTGTTCTTCCAGCATTTCTCGTTCCAAATGTATCTGACATACACGGGTAATAGCTGACTGGCAATATCTGTCGACTCATCAATGCAATGAGTAAAACTTCTTTTTTTTTTCACTGCATGCACAAGAGTCTGTTGGACATCATTTGCCATATCAGAAATTCAAAGTGAGACAGTATCATTTGACAGTGGCACTACATTCAGTTCACTAGCAATTTTTTGCACACATTATAGGTCATAGTTGCTTTGCAGCAAGTAAAATTAACTCTTCTCAATGGTGTGTGGCTTGTCCGCCTTTTAATAAGGTTGCTCACAACGTAAGATGCTTCAAGGCTTTCATGTTGATACTTGTGACTTTTCATTATCTTCTTAAAGCCTTTCAATCTGACAGCTTACGGAGGAAATACTCTACGCTTTTCCTGTACTGCTCCATGTTTTGTCTGTATATGGTGCTTTAATTTTGCAGGTTTCATACATTCATTAGAAAGCACTCATAGCCCAAACGCACTGTGGCTTTGCTCATTTTCATCGTCAATGCAGGTGAATCCATAGTCAATATATTTTCATCGATTTTTACCACTTTTTGTTTATTTCCATGTTTGCTAACCGGAGGGCACATAGTGCACCACCCGTTTGCAACATGGGAATTAT
>NW_024382481.1:0-20035 GCF_016835505.1 Polypterus senegalus
TTTTGGGATGTAATTGATGACAGTGTTTATGTCATGGGATCTATTGCCTTTCTTGATGTATGGCACTTTTTTGCAGAACAAATGTGCTAAAGTTTGCATATTCTTTGCTGTGATTAGTTCAGAGATGGTGAAGCAAGTTAGTTGTTGATCTGTCTTTAAAGGTGCATCTGATTTCTGACATAGTTTGCAGATTGCCATCTTTTCAGCAACCTTGGTCTTTTTAAAGCCAAACCACATCCACGTGAGTGAGAATAAACCATATCTTGTAGTTAAATGTAACAACGTGGATTGCAAAGCTAATTTATCCCCTGGCACTGTTTGCTCACTCATTTTTAGGCAGCTACACTAGCTTAAATTGTGGGGTACTGACTGTGCACACCTATGCACTTGCTTTCTGCATGCGCAGTAGGCTATCTTGTTAAGTTACTTTAGAGACAGGTTACACAGGGCAGTGAATGCCTGGACTCTCAGGGTGTGTTTGGTGATTTTTCGCAAATAGCAAAACGACAATTCAGATATTATTGTAGACAGTAAACATCGCACACTTCTACCAGTTACCAGTCAAAGGAATCTTATTTACAAGCAGCATTATTAAAAAAATAAAATACCTTTAAATGCTTGAAGAATTCTATAGATTAAAAATGTAAGATATTCCACTAAGTAGGGAGGGGGCAGCATCACAATGAAGTCAGCGACTGTATTGTGCTTTAGACAATGAACATCCGGAAACCCCATGTAAAAGTTAAGTTTAGGAATGAAAAGGTAAGAAAGCACAGTAAAATTAGACTGTTTACTAGTGAGACTACAATATGTAACAAATGCTGATGAAATGATGAGTAATTTCAAGGAATGTCCAACTGGAAAACAAAAATGTACAATAATACAACAGATAACTCTTTTAAACTGGTGGGTCTTGGTACAGGTGAGAAAATTACATCAAATATTCAGCAGCTTGTTGGTCATGTGATGGCTTGAATGTTCCAAGTTCAGTCTTAGAAAATAAACAATAACCTTTTAAAATCAAAGGGCCATACTCCATTACAAACTTATCTTGTATGCAGTGCCAGGTTGGAATCTCTTTTTAAAATAATTAAAAAAAAGCTAATTATCAACCAATATATACTTTGGGCAGCCAACAGGTGTACTGGAGGTTCTGAAAATGCTCCTTACTATTACCCTAAACATTACAGAGTATAAAGATGCCTTTTCAGGCCTAAACCTCATCTGTACTAATATGAGGACCATCTTAATGGTCCAAGAATGACAACTTTTAATGCAGCTCTATACATAGATCACTGGCCATGGTTAGCTAAAGGTGTATGACATTGTAAACTTGTGCTGCACTTCAGAATAGCCCTGAAGTTCAAACTGTGTGGTGAGTGGCTGGGGCTGCTACCCAGCAGGGACGCCCACGACGACTGGGAGGTGGCATGTACGTCCTCCGGGCCACAAGGGGGCAACTGCCCTGGATCAGAGGAGGACCATGGGAGAAGAGCAAGGAGGCTCAAGCCCATTGGGGCCCTTGGCCACCGCCAGGGGGCGCCCCGAATCTCAGAGGGCCTGGGAACTATCCATTTCCGCCACACCCAGAAAGATGGAGGAGGATCCTTTCAGGAACGACCAGAGTGCTTCCGAGTGCTTTCCCGGCACTTCCACCACACCAGGAAGTGTCGTCAGAGGAAGCACCTGGAGCACATCCGGGTGAGAAAAAAAGGGCCAGCCTTTCTACATTCTGGGAGCTAGAGCCGGGAGTGGGAGCAGGATGAGGCTCCCATGGAGAGAGGATAGGTGTTTGGGACGAGGAGCCCAGTGTACTGTGCGGGACTGTGTTATATTAATGAAGAATAAACGTGCTTTTGTTTAAAGATGTGGTGTTTGGGCATGTCTCACAACTGATGAAGTTTTTGAAAGAGAACCTATTTGGTGTGGTCTAAATTATGGTAGGTCTGAAAACAAAATTTGAGAGTACAATATTAATACAGTATTTTAATTCATTTTTGTTTATATTTTTGTGTATGTTGGAAAAAGACAACGCATCAATGTGATATAATCCTTAAAAAATCATCCCTTTGCTCCAGTATTCTCTTCCAAGATGGCAACTGTGTTTATATTGTGGTGGAAGAGTGGTATGCACTTATGTACAACAAAAAATTATGAAAAAAGCATTGCTGTAAAAAATTGCAGCTATCCCTCCACTCATATGTAGATCTGGGCTACCGAAAAGCGTATCTGACTACCTGATTTGCAAAGCTAGTAGCCAAGCAGACCGCCATATCCATTTACAATTTGTCCTCCTCTGCATCCATGTCTCTGGCTAAAATGTATCTCTAGTTTAGTTTTATTCTGAAGCGAGCTATAAAGAAGGAGCAAATTTACATGAATTAAAGAGTAAAATAATGAAATGAGGACTATAACAGAATTCAGACTAGCAGTTAATTAGCGTGGAAAATTTCTTGTTATTGAGAAATAAGTTGTATATTTTTGTCAGTTAACTTATACAAGTACATATTTTAATGTGAAATAGTTCTCCCAGTCTCATAGAATAATATAGCATTCTAATGGAAAGTTTTTGTAATCACCATCCCATTTGTATCTTGATGGGCATATCAGTGTGACGCATATTTTAAAGAAAAATTTTGCAGTTATGTCTGCATTTCTGTCTTCAGTTTATAATGTATGAGAGAGCGTATAAAAGATAGTGATCAAGAATAGAGGATGAACTGCATGACAAGACTCAGTATTACCTGCTAACAATAAATACTGTCTAGATCTCTTCAATCTGTTTATTTACTGTACTTCTCATTTTGCACCTTGTCTTTTATTTTCCCAGGATCTAAATGGCTTCAAAGAAGTCTGGATCAGATGTTAGTAACACTGGTAGGTTTTGTTTTTATTAAATGGGTAAATTTGGTATATATTTTAATAACCATTAGTCAAAATGCCGGAGTTATTCATAATTTTATTGTAGGAAAGAAGCAAAACAATAATTATTTAGATGCATATTTATAAATTGTGTCTTTCTATTCTAATGTAAATCATTTTAGAGATATACAAGGCATGTGTTGCATAATCATGTACAGGATATATTTGGTAGTGTTTTATTTTTCATTCACACACCTCTTGAAGGTTACATAGACAAACCTTTATATCTTTAATGTTTTTTTCTGTTCTTTCAGTTCGGGAATACTCTTTGCCAGTTACTTTCCCTTAAGCAAATTTATTGTTTAAACTGTTATCATGTTGTCATTTAGCTCAGACGCTTGATTTATTGCTGTGTTTAAAAACGTGAGAAATTATCAAATACTGTATCTGTTTAATTATTCAAGTGCAAGTTTGTAATCACATCTGCTGAGAGGAACTACATCCCAAACGTTATTTTTGTAAGAGAAGGAACAAATAAACACGGTGGTAGAATTGGAGAGGCAAATGGTTATTTACAGCCTTGTACTGCTAATGTAGAAAATAGAACTTCATGCTCTTGTAGTTGCAGAAAAAATAGAAAATCAAAGAAAACTTCTTTGTCTGTGTTTTGCAGGTAAATTTTGGGTAAAGTGCGATACTTTTAGATGTATGGATTTGTATCTATTATTGGCTGTAGAATTTCTAATATGTCTGATCATTTAACTCTTTCAATTCTGTGTTGCATCGCTTCTCTGTTGTCATACATAAATTCTTGACTGAATTATGGTTTCTTCAAAATTAAACATGTCATTGCTTTAATTGTTGCGGGACCACAGATTCTCATTGCGTATGGTCCTGAATCGTGTAAATCTATGTTCTGATCATTGAATGATACGAACAGATTATTGTAGAATCGGATATTTTGCCTGTAGTGTTTATGGATTTCAATTTCACCAAACAACAAATCTTTTAATTTCCATGGATATGCCTCTTCATTGGGAAGAAACAGTACTTTTCCCTGAAGGCAACATGAATTAGACAATCTACAAGTCTCTGACTTAAGCTTTAAAGCAGAACAATATCTACATACTTCTGTCATATCACCTACAGTATGTCCATATATTCAATCTATTTTTGCTGTTCCGTTATTTCACCGAGTGATAATTTCTGTTTGTTAGCACTCGTGAATTTTACTATCATTTTTTTGAGACTTTTGAATTTTAGTACTTTCATAATCACTAACCTGCTCTGCATGTTGTATCACGGCAACGTTTTTGAACCTCTTTACGACGTTCTACTTTGTCTTGTACTCTTAGTCTTTTATTTTCGACCCCACATGAACCTACTAAGTTTTCAGTTCCACTTGCTCCGGGCTGATTATTACTTTCCATATTTTCTGAATTTGCACCTAGATTATTATTGTACTTTTGTGAATTCTTTTCTCTCAAATGCTTTTGGGCCTCTTTTATTTATTTATGTATATATATATATATATATATATATATATATATATATATATATATATATAATATAATAATAATAACATAACATACTGAGGAGAGGCAAGACATATGACAGCCCACATGGAGTTTGCTAAAAGACACCTGAAGGACTCTGAGATGGTGAGAAATAAGATTCTCTGATCTGATGAGACCAAGAGAGAACTTTTTGGCCTTAATTCTAAGCGGTATGTGTGGAGACAACCAGGCACTGCTCATCACTTGTCCAATACAGTCCCCACAGTGAAGCAAGGCGGTGGCAGCATCATGCTGTGGGGGTGTTTTTCAGCTGCAGGGACAGGACGACTGGTTGAAATCGAGGGAAAGATGAATGCGGCCAAGTACAGGGATATCCTGGGCAAAAACCTTCTCCAGAGTGCTAAGGACCTCAGACTGGGCCGAAGGTTTACCTTCCAACAAGACAATGACCCTAAGCACACAGCTAAAATAACAAAGGAGTGGCTTCACAACAACTCTGTGACTGATTTTGAATGGCCCAGGCAGAGCCCTGACTTAAACCCAATTGAGCATCTCTGGAGAGACCTAAGAATGGCTGTCCACCAATGTTTATCTTCCAACCTGACAGAACTGGAGAGGATCTGCAAGGAGGAATGGCAGAGGATCCCAAATCCAGGTGTGGAAAACTTGTTGCATCTTTCCCAAGAAGACTAATGGCTGTATTAGCTCAAAGGATTGCTTCTACTAAATACTGAGCAAAGGGTCTGAATACTTAGGACCATGTGATATTTCAGTTTTCCTTTTTTAATAATTCTGCAACAATTTCAAATTTTTTTTTTGTCTGTCAATATGGAGTGCTGTGTGTACATTAATGAGGAATAAAATGAATTTAAATGATTTTAGCAAATGGCTGCAATATAACAAGGAGTGAAATATTGAAGGGGGTCTGAATAATTTCTGTACCCACTGTGTGTGTGTGTGTATGTGTGTATGTATGTGTATATATATATATATATATATATATATATATATATACACACACACACACACACACAGTATCCCTCCTTGATCGCGGGGGTTGCATTCCAGACCCCCCCGCGATAGGTGAAAATCCGCGAAGTAGAAACCATATGTTTCTATGGTTATTTTATATATTTTAAGCCCTTATAAACTCTCCCACACTGTTTATAAATATTCCCACAGAGTTATACAGCATAATCCCTTTGTATTCTCTTAGATATTAGGTAAGATTCATTGAAATTATGTATATAAACACACTGTTTATATACAGTAAAACTAAATATTATTTTAAAGATATTGAGTGTCTCCGATATCATCATATGTTACAGCCATTACGATAGACATGCCACCAGCAATAAATAATGACAATGCAACAAAAATAGTATACAGTAAATGTGTGTGTACAGTGACACTAAACGTACGTACATGTACTAAGTACTGTAAGCAGAAAATTAATTATGGCTACTCACCAACAATGACACGATGACTTGTCCGATAACAATGAGTTTTATTTTACTGCACAACAAAGAAGAGCATTACAGCCCTCAAAGGAGTCACATCAGCGATTGTGTAGCACTGCCGTTGTTCTCTCTGGCAGTCTTCAATCCAGATCCCTAAAGCAGATTCCCATCCAGACTACTGCCTTATTACATCCACTTACAACTTGTTTTGCACCCTGGTTAAAAGGACACTGCGGCCGTAGATCTTATATAGAGCATACCTATATATATGTACCTATATATATATATATATATATATATATATATATATATATACTGCTCAAAAGAATTAAAGGAACACTTTTAATCAGAGTATAGCATAAAGTCAATGAAACTTATGGGATATTAATCTGCTCAGTTAAGTAGCAGAGGGGGTTGTTAATCAGTTTCAGCTGCTGTGGTGTTAATGAAATTAACAGCAGATGCACTAGAGGGGCAACAAGGAGATGACCCCCAAAACAGGAATGGTTTAACAGGTGGAGGCCACTGACATTTTTCCCTCCTCATCTTTTCTGACTGTTTCTTCACTACTAGTTTTGCATTGGCACAGTCAGTGTCACTACTGGTAGCACGAAGGATACCTGGACCCTACAGAGGTTGCACAGGTGGTCCAACTTCTCCAGGATGGCACATCAACACGTGTCATTGCCAGAAGGTTTGCTGTGTCTCCTGCCAGTCTCAGGGCATGGGAGGAGATTCTAGGAGACAAGCAGTTACTCTAGGAGAGCTGAGAGGGCCATAGAGAGGTCCATAACCAATCAGCAGGACCAGTATCTGCTCCTTTGGGCAAGGAGGAACAGGATGAGCACTGCCAGAGCCCTACAAAATGACCTCCAGCAAGCCACTGTTGTGAATGTCTCTGACCAAACAACCAGAAAGACTTCATGAGGGTGACCCAAGGGCCCTATGTCCTCTAATGGGCCCTGAGCTCACTGCCCAGCAGCATGCAGCTCGATTGGCATTCACCATAGACTGGTGCCCTGTGCTTTTTACAGATGAGAGCAGGTTCACCCTGAGCACGTGACAGATGTGAAAGGGTCTGGAGAAGCCATGGAGAACATAATGCTGCTGTAACATTATTCAAGCATGATCAGTTTGGTGGGTTAATGATCTGTCTTGGGGAGGTACATATCCATGGAGGGTCACACAGACCGCTACAGGCTTGACAAAGGCACCTTTGGCTGCCATTAGGTATCAGGATGAAATCCTTGGACCCATTGTCCGACCCTATGCTGGTACAGTTGCTCCTGGTGCACGACAATTCCTGGCCTCATGTGGTGAGAGTATGCAGGCAGTTCCTGGAGGATGAAGGAATTGATACCATTGACTTGGCTACCTACACTTTCCTGACCTAAATCCAATAGAACACCTCTGGGACATTATGTTTTGGTCCATCCAATGCCACTCAGGTTGCACCTCAGACTGTCCAGGAGCTCTCAGTGATGCCCTGGTCCAGATCTGGGAGAGATCTCACAACACCATCTGTCATCTCATTAGAAGCATGCAACCGAAGTTGCTCAGGCATGTATACAAGAACACAGGGGCCATACAAAGTGCTGCGTATAATTTTGAGTTGCTGCAATTAAATTTGGCAAAATGGACTAGCCCTGCCACATAATTTTTTCACTCTGATTTTTTGGGGCGCCTTTGAATTCTGTAGGTTGATCATTTTCATTTCCATCAAACGATGTGGCATCCTTTCGCTCCTAACACATTACCCAGTCTATACGCAGTATAGAAACCAGGAGGATTTCTTTTCCCGTGAGATCTGATGTATTTTCAAAGTGTTCCTTTAATTTTTTTGAGCAGTATATATATATATATATGTATATATATGTGTGTGTGTGTGTATATATATATATATATATATGATGTGTGTGTGTGTATATATATATATATATATATAGCATATATGTATATATATATATATGTATATGTATATATATATATATATATATATATATGTATATATATATATATGTATATATATATATGTATTTTTAAATTAATATAAAAATTTGTTTATAAAAATAATAAAAATATAAAAAAAAAAAAAAATAGAAAAAAACAAAAAAAAAAAAAAAAAAAAAAGAAAAAAAAAAAAAAAAAAAAAAAAAAAAGAAAAAAAAAAGTATAAAATAATAATTTAAAAAAAAAATTTAATAAAAATTTTATATATATAATAATATTTTTATTATAAATTTTAAATTAAAAATATTAAAATAATTTATTAAAACAAGTTTTAAAAAAAATTTTTAAAAATTATTAATTATTAATTAAAATTAGTAGTTTTAAAATTTTTAATAATTTTTATTTTAAAAGAATTTTAACCCAAAAAAAAAAAATTATTAGAATATTAAAAAAAAAAAAAAAAAAAAATAAATTTTTAATATTAAAAAATTAAAAAAAAGAAAAAAAAAAATAAAAAAAAAAAAAAAAGAAAAAAAAAACGAAAATAAAAAAAAAAAAAAAAAAATAATTAAAAAATAAAAAAAAAAAATATTATTAAAAAATTATTTTTTAATTATTAATTTATATCAATTTTTTGGGTTTTTATTTTTTTTTTTTTTTTTTTTAATATGTGTTAATTTTATTTATGTGCAATTTTTTTTAAAAAATTTTTAAATTTTTTTCAATTTACCTAAAAAAAAAATTTTTTTCATAAAAAATATTTTAAAAAAAAAAAAAAAAAAAAAAAAAAAAAAAAAAAAAAAAAAAAAAAAAATAGAAATAAAAAATAAAAAGAAAAGGGAAAATGAAAATTAAAAAAAAAAAGGGGGGTTTTTAAAAATTATTAAAAAAAATTTTAGAAATTATTTAGAAAAAAATTTAAATATAGTATTATGTTACCGACGCCGGGGAGGCCGGGAGTTTCATAGCACCGGGGAAACCATTCCCCCCCGGGGAAGGGGGGGTTTCTTTCTCCCCCGCTTCCCGTGAAAGAAAGACCTTCCTGCACCATAGGCCTGGATTGCCGCGTGCGAATTCCCCTTCCCCCCCCCATTTTCCCGCGCTCCTTCCCATCCCCCCCTTGCCTTTCCCAGCATCCCTCCACCCCCTCCCCAAAAAGGGGCCCGACGTCCGGGGGGCGCGGCCTAGCTGTTTTTTTTTTAAAACCTGTTTTCTTTTTAAATATAGGGGGCAAAAATAACCTTAGTTGCCCCTGTCCTTTACATCTGGGGGCGGATAGGAACCCCGAATAAGGGGGGGACAGGACCTCAACAGTGCTGCGGCAAAAATGACCAGCTCCGGCGCTGCGCGAAGCCCCACCGGGGGTGGGGGGCCACGGGCCGGGTTGGGGAACCCCAAAGGGGGAGAGACTCCAGGCACCGCCTCCTTTAGCCCCGGCGGGCCCGGGGCGGCGCCACCGGGCATGGAGAGGGGGCCCCCGGAACAGGGGGGGCCCCAGGGGGGCGCCCCATCCGGCCCATACCTAAAGGGGCGGGCCCCGGGCCTATTATGATTTCCCCCTGAGGGGAGGCCCCTACGACCCCGCCCGGGAAAGGGTCGCCCGGCATTGCGGCCAGCAGGGGGCCAGGCGGAACCGGGTTTTTGACCAAAAAGCCCGCCCCCCACCCCGGGAATTCTGGGCAGAGGGGCCCGCCCGGCCAGGGGGACCCGCGGGGGAAAGGGTGACGGTGGCCTGTGAACCTGGTCAACCGATGCCCAGCCCCGCCCAGCAGGTGGGGGGACACCCCCAGAACATGTCGGGCCCCCCGGCGCCCTGGCGCAGTTCGGTCCTCCACTTGGGGGTCAAAAAGGGCCCTCCCGGGAAACCCGGGGGGGGGGCTGCCCCCCCACCCCCCGGCCGGGAGAAGCCCCCCAGCCAACCAGAGGGGGCCCGGGGCCCGCCATTTTTCGGGTGGGGCCCGTACCTGTTACCAAACTCCCGCATCCTCCCCCGGGCCAGGACTGCGCGGACGTCGGGGAGAGGTCCTTGGGGTCCGAAACGGGAGTGGTGTTGAAATGGGCACCCCTGGGGCTTTGTTTACCGGAGCAAATTACCATTTTTCGCCCTTTTCTCAACAGGGGTTAAAACAGCTTTTGTTGGTCATTGTTGGGGATATCAACGCCCCATCATTCATAAAGGGGGGAACAAAAATGAGCGCTGTGTTCCGCCCCCCTTCCCCTGTTTTTGGACAAGACTGGTCAAAAAGAATCAGCGGTAAGCCTTTCGGCCCCCCCGGGCCTCTGGATCTTGTTAGGGGGAAAAAGGCACCTCCCGGGCCCCCCCCGGCACAAGGGCGGCCCTATGGGGCCTGGTGTCCGGGGGACCTACGGACCTGGGCCCGGGGAAGATTCCCCCGGAGGGACAGGGGGAACCTTTTCCCGGCCCAGGCCCCAAACTTCCCCGGCCTGACCATCAATTTCGTCCACGCCCCTCCTTTAAGAGGGAGCGGGAAACGACCCACCGCTTTGCCCGGAATGCGGTCGTTTTGCCAACAGCTCAACAGCGGGGATCCAACGGGAACCCTTCTTTGTCCTTGAGAATGATCTGTTGCCCCGTGCCCCCGAGGGGGAGGTGCGGAAGGTTTCCCCGACCTTCCCCGGGGGGTATCGAGCTGGCCCTCCCCCGGGGGCCCCCCCGGGCCGAAAAACACTGGGAGGATTAAGCCCGCTTTTACTGGCCCGGGATCAATGGGGAGTCCGGGGTTCGTCAACCTGTCCGGAGGCCCGCCCGCCAATTCCCGGAGGGACCGTGGGGTTTTAGTCCCCATTCCCCGTGGCATCCCCTTTGAAAGATAGGGGATTTGGGACCCCGGGCCCCCAACCGGGGGGCCAAAGATATCCTAGTTTGGTTGCCACCCGGGACCCAGAGGCGGTTCCCCCGCCCCCCATTTCTAAAAGCACGCCCCGGAATTTGGGCACGTGGGGATACCCCAAAGGGCCTCCGGACCAGGGCGCCTTTCCCCGGATCGTCAAGGGGTAGCCAAATTACGCAGATAAAGCACCTGGCGCCCGGGTTATCACCCGCAAAATGCGGGGTTTGGGCGAACGGTTTAATCAGCGCAACAGATGTCCGGTGTCAGGGGCGCAGGAATGGGGCCGCCCCCCGCCGGCTTTTTGCCCACCGGGGGGTACCCCACCTCACAGGCTTCTCTTTGAATTGCTAAGGGGGACAACCCGGGGAAACTCAATCCAAAAGAAGGCTGGGGGGCCGGGGTTTCCCCCCTTTTAACATTTTAGACGGCCCCGGGACCGATTTCCAAAAAATCAGGCCCTCCAAAACAGGGGCCTGCCAACAGCGCGGGGCCCGGGGTTACAACGCAACTCCGTCCTCAGGGGGTTCCGCCGGGCCCCCAAAAAGGTGCTCCCCACCTCCCACCGGTTTCTCCTCACTGGCAAGGGCCTTAGAGGTTAAGGAGAGGGACCGCGACATTTGGTGAAACAGCCCACCCCGACCGAGTGGGGACTATATGTCAACCTATTAAAGCCCTGGGAGAAAAAGGGGGCCCCCAGCCCCCTAGGTCACTTCCCCAAAACACAAAGCCCCCTTAACCCCGGGGGCTGACCCCAAAAGGGGGAGGAGTTAGCCCAAACACCCAGCCATCCCGAGGGGTGGCGACACCCGGCGGGCCGCCCTGATTGCCCCAAAATAGTCAGGGCCCTTCCCGGGGGAGGCCCACAGACTGGGGGCAAAACGAGAGGTCAATGAGGTGAAATATGTTGACATGGACAAAAGAAAAAAGCCATAGTCCCGGTCCCGCCCTATTGTCCCCGCTCCAACCAGCCCCTGGGGGTTCTGTCGACTTTAGCGCCCGAATCAGATCTCCAAGTTCGGCCCCCCCCATGGGGCGACCTCCTTTGGGGGGGGTGGGGTCGGATCACTACCCTTACTGACAAAAAGGGGATTGGGAAACCTTTTAACCATCCCAAAGGGAAAAAACCTTTTTCACCCTTTTGCGGGCACTGCAGTACAAAGGGCCTCCCATTTGGGGGCCCCGGGGGCCCCCCGACCTTCCCCGCCCGGGAGACAGGTGCTGAAGCCCCCCCGTCCTATAGTGGCCCACCTGGGTGAGGGCCATCATTCCGCACCTGGGAGGAGATCATGCAAGTCCAGCGTCCTCCCGAAAATGGGAAAGCCGCCCATAAACCCCGGAAATGTTTTTTGGGTTAAAGGGGGCCAAATATTTAATCCTCGGGGGCAAGGACAGGTGCCCACAAGCTCCAAAATTAAAAACATCTTTGAATGGCCCCGCCCCAAAAAAGAAAAAGGTAGGCTTTTTGGGGGGTTGGGGTTACCAGCCCCGGCCCCCCCCTTCTCCCAAAAAGCAGACCCCGACTGACCTGACAAAAAAGGGGCCCCAACGTGGTGTGGACCGACAAAACAGAACCGCGTCAGGACCAAAGAAGGCCCCAAGCCGGGACTGTGTTACGGACCCCTTTTGGCCCGTTATTTTTCCAAACCGGCGGGGACCAAGGGCCCGGGTGCCGTTTGAAAAGCGCCCATGGTGTCGCCCGTGATTTTGCCGGGCTGATGGACCGGGGGACCCGCGCGCAGTGGGGAGGAGGCCTTTGGGAATGGGCAGTGACCCCCTTTTTAAACCCGCTGGGTCGCAACGCCTGGTGACTGATCACGCTGCCTTGTGGGGTCCCCACACAAAAAGGTAATCCCCGGGCACCAGGTGGGTTCTGGACTTGGCCGAAAGTTCATGCACCTTCGGCGGGACCCTTCAGGCCAATGCCGTGCCCTCTCGATTCACGACCCGATCCCCGACCCCGGTCCTGGGCTGGGGGGACGCCCCCGAGCGGAGGAGGCCCCGGGTTGATTGAAACACCGGAACATTCCCCCCAGGAATGGCGGGTTTCTTTTCCCCCTGCTTCCCGAGAAAGAAAGACCTTCCTGCACCATGGCCTGTTGCGGGGCTTCCCCCTTTCCCCCGCCATCTTGCCCCGACGTATCCCCCATCCTCCCCTTTCGGTCCTTCCCAGCATCCCCCCCACTTCCCCGGGCCCCCCCAGTGCGACGCCCCCGGGTCGGGGCTATGAACTGTTTTGTTTATTTAAAGACCTGTTTTTCTGTTTTTCGGGGGCCCGGGAAACCCCCAAACCCCTTTTTGCTGTCTCCCCCGGTCCTTTTTCAGTTTTATATATGTATATATGTTTTATATATATGTATATATGTATATATATATATGATGTATATATATATATATTTTGTATTTTATATATATGTGTATATATTATATATATGTAAATATATATATATGTATATATATATATGTATATATTTTTATTATATATATATATATATATTTTTTATATATATATATTTTTTTATATATATGTATAAATTTTTAGAAATTTTATATATATAAAAGTATTATATATATCATATGTATATATATATATTATATATTTTTGTATTTTGTGTATATGTATATATGTGTATATGTATATGTATATATTATATATTTTGTATATTATATATGTATATATATTTTTAATTTTTGTGTATGTATTTTGTGTTATATATATTATTGTGTGTGTGTGTGTATATATAATATATATATATATGTGTTTTAACCAGTTTAGAAATGGGAAATTTTTTTCTCCCATTCTTTTCAATACACTTAACTGTTAATCTTTGGGCCTTCTTTTGGACTTCCTTTTTTATGACCAAATGTTCTCTATATGTGAAAGATCTGGGAAGGACTGGCCATTTCGTACCCGGGTCCTTCTCCCGAGCCAGTGTTGTGATTGATGGGAATGGGTCGGCATTATCTTGTTTAAAAAGGGGTCTTCCTTAAAGAGAACGCCCATGGGAGCATGTTGTTCTAGAATCTAAATATTTTTTTTCTGCATTGATGGTGTTTTCCAGACTAAGCTTGCCCATCCACCGCATCATGAAACCCCCATACCATCAGAGATGCAGGCTTCTGAACTGGCTTGAAAACCCTTGGGGTTGTCCTTGCCCTTTTTGGTCCAGATGACAGGGGGCCCCAGTTTTCCCAAAAAAGAACTTAGATTGTGACCCCTGACGCGGAACAGTCTTTTTTCCACACCCCTTTTTAAATGACCCCGGGCCCCAGGGAAAACCCCTGAGCTTGGGATCTTCTTAAAAATTTTTTTTTTGCACTGTAGAGTTTCAGCTGGAAACGGAGATGGCAGGTGGATTTGTTCACTGACAATGTTTTCGGGAAAGTATTCCTGAGCTCATTCGGATTTCCTTTAAGTAGCATTCCTGTTTGGGGGCAGGTCAAAAAGGGCCAAGATTAAATCCGGTTTTTCTTAATTTTCTTAAACTAAACAGTGACAAAATGAGGTTTCTTCAGGGCCAAAATCTCATTATCCCGTTAATTTTCTTTTTTTTTTTGAAATTTTTAACCCCGGTAAAAAGTCTTGTGTCATCCTTGACAGTACTCTATCTTTCAATCTCCATTAATAACATCCCCGGGGTCGATTACCACGAAATTTAATCGCACCCCCTCATCACCACTCTCCCTAAACCACTGCCATTCTTTTTCCCAATCTTGTTACTTTTTCGGGACTTTGAAACCCTCCCTTTTTGGGCCCTCTAATAATCTCCCAAAAGTTGTTAGTCCAAATTCTGCAGTCGATCATTATCCCAATCATCTATTCCCCATTACCTGGTCTTGTAGCTTTTATTGGGTCCTGATTAACACCAAAGATTTTAAAAGTCTGCTATTAAATTTAAGACCCTTCATAACCTCGCCCCCCCATATCTGTCCCAAACCTTCTTCATGTTGCCAGTCCCTCCCGTAACCCTAGATCCTCTTCCTCCATCACCAAACAAACAAGAACAAACTTTTTTTTTTTTCTTCGACCCCTGCCCTCCTTTTAAATCCCTCTGGTATTTTTTCCCCAAAACCCCCGAAGGATTGGGTTCAACAATGGAATTGCCCAAATTCAAACCAAAGTCATATTGAGCTTTTATAAATTTAAATGAAAATCCCCGGCCCGGGCGGGAAGTAGTGTTAAAGAAGCAATGAAAAGAAAAAGGGAAAAATTTGAAAATAACATAACCCGATTGTCAAAGTAATTTTTTGTCACTGTTGTGAGTGATGAGTGTTGTTTATATATATATATATATATATATATATATATATATATATATAAAAATATATATATATATAAATATATATAAATTATATAAAAATATATATATATATATTAACAAAATTATATATATATATATATATATAACATATATATATATATATATATATATATATATATACACACACTTTATACACACACAAAATATATAAACATATATATACATAAAAAACACCCCGCTTTTGTAGGAAACCCGCTTGTTAAAACGGTTGACCCCCCCCGCAAAAAAAACAAATCATTCAGTTGTCTTTGCTTATATGTCATTTTAAGCTGGCGCCTGGCATTTTTTTTGGCCCAATTGTTTCTTTTGGGTGGGGGTTCTTGGGGAATTTCCCAGGAGGGATTGCAGGTGCTCATCGGGAAAATCCTTTTGGCTGTTTTGTTATTTATACTGAGAAGAGCTTTCACACAGATATGTGCAAACATCCAAGGGTTTGAGCCGCAAGCGGACTTTTTTTTTCTTCAAAGTCACCAAAGCCCTGCAAACTCAGTGCTAATAATACCGCTAAGGGCATCATAAGGTAAAATTTATTAAGCGGGAAATGTTGGCAAGGCAGTGAAACGCTGCATTATGGGATCTGAGATTGTGTTACCAGCGCCCATATACCCGGCCATTAATAACAATAATAAAGATATAAAAAGATCCGGGCCCGGGTATAATTCCCCGGGCGGATGTTGGCCCTTTAGTTTGACACATATGGACTAAATAGAACTTGAAAAAAAATTTTTTTAAATTTATCACAATAGATAGAGTTAGCCCTACAGCCTGCACCCAATGAGTCATCCCCCCTGCCTTTCTTTTTACCGTCATCTAATGAAACATGGTACTTTTCCAAACAATCATTATGGGAAAAAAGTATCCCTTATTCGGAGCGGGAAATATATATACATATATATCCCGCCAAGGGGAGCGGTGGAAAAAGGAGAAAAAAAAAGGAACATTTTAAAAAAAACGAACATGACTGTCAAATTTCAGTATTTGTTTTGTGAGTGTTACTGAGTGTTGTGTCATCAAGGATTTGATTATCATTATTTTTTTCAATCAGGTTTTTTTTGTAGGATGTTGGTTCTTTAAATTTCCTGTTTGTAATCGGTAAAGATGACAGGTTTATTCATCGGCTTCTCATCAATAAACGCCTGCCTTCTTTATCTGAGCGGACACTGCATGCAGGGTTTTTTTTTCATGCCCTCCTTTAGGGGGAATTGATTTTTTCCCACGTGTGCTTTGTTTCCACAGTCTTTATGAATATGCTTATCAGGTTTTTATATTTTTTTGCCTTTTTTAATTGTGTATCGGTTTTGTTCGCCCTTTTTGGGAAATGTTGCTTTTTTTCTGTCCCCCAGTTCGTGAGCCACCTTACGGTTCCCCGCGTGTTTGGGCCCCCTCGCAAGTCCATAGCTTTATTTAATGTTACCTTAGTCCTGGCACTTTAAAAATTTTCTCACAGTTTCGCTGGTTTTTGTCAAACCCAAATTTTACCATCCTCTTCCCCCCATAAGCAAGTCCTTCACCCGGAATATTTACCTGTGGGGTTGTTTTGGGTTCCCCGACGGGCGGCCTTATAGGCAGGGACCAATTACAAAACCCCCCAGCCCGTTATGAACTTTAAATTTAAAACGGGTTTACATGTGCTTTTTTTGGGCGTGGAATGGTTTTTATGCCTCCCCTTTTTATTTTTTCCCCTTTCAATTATATAATGGTTTTTTTTGGGCTTTTTTAGGTCTTCCGGTTTTTGCCGCGGGTTACGTGGGGGGGGATGACACAAACCCGCCCCACGGGTTTAAGTTCCCATCAGTAAATGGGAAAACTGCCCGTTTGACCATTCGTAATTTTTTAATAAAACCGCCCAACTTTGTAAGGGTGTTGGGAATAAACCCTTTTCAAATTTCAGTTTTCCAAAAAGGGAATTTGGGAGAATTAGTGATAGTCATGGTGAGTGAGTGAGGAGGGTTTTCCCTTTAAAGTAAGATAATAATTAACTAAAAAAATAGGCATTTAATTTTCCCCATCCTGTCCCCCCCCTTTTTTTGCCCCCTGGCGGGAAACAAATTTCGGGCAGAACACTGATGTATGTTGATCTATAAAAAAAATTTAAAATTTCGGTTCAAAACCAAACCCAAAGTTCTTCACCATTGCAAAATTATTACACAACGTTGCTTTCCCCGCTTTTTTTAATACCCCTATTAATAGACACACCTTGAAAAAAAACATGCTTTTGAAAACAGCGTCTCTCTTGGGGTAAAAACAACAATATGCTAAATATTTTTTTGAGGTTCTTGAACATCATTGCAATTTGGGGTGGGAAAAATCAACCCCTTTGGGAAGAAAAATATTGTTAGAGATTTCAGGCAAACAACCCGTAATTCCTCGATCGACACCAGGGGTGAAATGAATGCTTGCCTGAAATACTTATTTTTTGGGGGACGAAAGAAAAATTTAAATCAAAAATGGTGTCCAGATGCAAACGACGATCAGTGAGATATTCTCACATCAATTGCTGGAAATTGGGAATGGAAAATTTCCGGGGTCTGACCCCCAGGGCGCCCATTTCCTCCAAACCCGTAATTTAGGACGCCCAAAAAAAATTTGGGTTTAAAAATTTTCAAAATTTAAACCAAATTTTAAGTCACATTTGGGATGTTATTCAGTCTAACATTCAAACCCAGGCACCAACAATCCCCAACACTTTTTGGAAGCAGATGGGGTTAAATTTTCCAGAGAATTTTTTAATTACTAACTGCCAGGGGTGCCACAGCCCCGCAATTAAAAACGGGGCCCCAAAATTTTCATGTTAAAATCAACCAGCCAAAATTTAAAAAAAATTTGCAGTTAAAAATTTTGAGCAACATGAAAGGGAAAAACGGACCCTTTGGGGAAGATGTCCTCATTCCTTATTTTTATGATTCCAACGGAAAGTATTTTAATTTAAAGTTGACCCCTTGGTTTTTTTTCACCATAAAAAAAGCTCGGGAAAATCTTAGAATTGTGTGGTTTGTTTGACATGGATTTCTTCTCACATGGACAATTATGTTATGTTCGGTGCAAAAGACAATTTTTTTGCTCGACAATGGACCAACAAAATATTGTATACCCACAAGCATTGTGAAATTAAACATATGAAACATGGTTTTTTCTTTCTTTTCCTTTTAAACCCAACTGAGCACAGCTTTAAAGTTTATTATTAAAGAAAGTCTTAAAGGGGAGAAACTAGGGGGGAAGCGTGTTTTTCCCTTAAGCCCCCGCTAAAAATCATGGCAGCAAACCCCAGCGTTTTTGAAACCGATCCGGGGCAAAAAGCGAAAAGGACAACATTTTATTGATAAAATTTTCACTAATTTAAGAAAAAAGAAAAGGGAAAAGAGACCCAAAAGCATTGGAGAAAAGAAATCAAAAAAAATAATTTGGGAAATTCAAAAAAATAAGGAAAGTAATAATCAGCCCAGAAAAGGGGAATTAAAAAAAAAGCATCCAATGGCCAGACATAAAAACAGAGAAAAAAACCGAGAACTTCCTTGTTCAAAACATTGGGTTACAAATGCAGGGAAGAAAGAATGTAAACTTTGACAGTTTTTAAAAAAAGAAAAAGATTCAAACCCAAACAAATGGAAATTATTTCTAAAAAGGGGAAAAATCCCAAGGAACAGGTGTGATTGAAAAAAAAAGAGGAAAAAGGGGAGATCAGAAATAAAAAAAAAAAGGAAAAACAAAGTAAAACGCAAAAAGAGGTTGTATAACGGGGGCCAAAACATGAGAGCAGGTTAGAGATAATGAAACATAATTCAAAAGATAAAAAAAATGTAGGCGAAATGACATGCAGGCAAAATACAGAATTTGAAAGCAGAAAACAAAATGTCAAAAAGGTAAAGATCGATTAGCAAACAAAGAGAAATTATTACTAGAAATAACAAAAAGGGCGAATAAATCAAAATATGGACATAAATGAAATTTTTAGGTTTTGAAGTTTGTCAGAGATTTTAGAATGTCTAATTCATGTTGCCATCGGGGAAATGTAGTGTTTATACAATGGGGAAGCATCCAAGAGAAAAAAAATATTTGATTTTTGGGGGAAAGAAAAACCACAAACACTACAGGAAAAATATCTGAGTCTACAATAGTCTTTTCGATTCACACATTCAGTGCTAAAAACGTGATTTACACAAGAATGGACCATATGCTATGTGAATTTGGGTCCAGCAACAATTAAAGCAATGACAAGTTTAATTTCTAAGCCACATTTGTCTGTGTATATATATATGATCCCGGGGAATCAATGCAACATGGAATTGAAAAGTTAAAAATTCAAAAATTAGAAAAATTTTGCCAATAATGGATACAAATTCATAAGTCCAAAATTCGCACTGTACAGGGAAAAACCCGGAAAAAACAAAAAGCTTTATTTTAATGAATCAAAAAAAACCCCGATGCATATATGATAAACCAACGGCAATATATCCGATAATAGTTTAAAAAATGGAAGTATCAACAAGAGTAGATATTAATATTTATCCAAAAGGTGAATCGACTTTTTGTCAATAAATCACCACATTCGACAAATACTCTTTCCTTTGCTTTTCCAGATGGAGAAATAGGGTGGGAAAAATATGAAAAAAAATTAGAAAACGAAAAAACCAACACAATTTTTTTTTGGTACAATTTGATGCTCCCAATGTGTTTAACACACTTCTGTCATCTCAACGCCCAAAATTTTATTAATGAGTATCTAAAAAATCGGGTAATCGCTCTTCTTTATTATCCCTTGTAGCGATTGGTTGGGAATTTGACAAACCCCTTGCAGGCTGAATGCAGCCAAGGTTGCACATGTATCCTGCTAATGCCGGCCGATTTGACATTTCCGGATTTTTTAAAACCATCCCATCTAGTGGTGGGGAAAATACAACCGCCTGATGGAAGTAATTGCCATTTTCGGGTGGGGTGTGGAAATTTTTTGGGTAAAAAGCCAAAAAAAAAAATTCCTTTTACAAATTTGAAAAAGGGGGGTTTTTAAGGGTTTTTTTTCCCCCTAAGGGGATAAAAATAACCAAAAAAAAAATAAAAAAGGCTTTTTTAAAAATTGG
>NW_024382482.1:0-13118 GCF_016835505.1 Polypterus senegalus
AGAAATTGGGTGCAACTCTTGTGCTAATAATATGTCAACACATTATTTTTTGTAATAAATATTGTATTTTTGTTTTATATGTCTTATCTGTTAGAAATGTCTTTATCTGTCTTATTTTGGGCCATACAGTGATACAGAGCACAGCACCACACATGTAAACCCACACAAACTGATTTATCCATGAGCCGACCTTCATCATAAACTGCTCTTCTGTTTGCTGAGTCGACACCAGAACTCTGGCCATTTATTCCATCCAAGTTTAAGGTCAAGTTCAGTATTACTGTCCCGTTAATGCAGTGCAATCAAATCCTAACTTGTGTGTCTCATACAGAATGGTGACAGTAGCACAATATCAACAGCAGACAGTGAATACAATGCCATGCATTAAATACAATTTTAAACATCATATGTACAGTTGAAGGAACACACATCAGATCAGCTCAGGTAGTTGTCCGGGCAGGCAGCTCTTGAGTAAGTTTATGACTAAACAATAAAAACTGTCCCTGACCATACTGGTGCAAGTGTTGATGGTTCAAAATGTAGGGGGAGAGAAAAGGACTTTGCAGGATGTCAGAAATCTTTAATAACAATTAACTTTTCTGTGGTAGCGTGTGTTACATACTGCATATCCTGCTCAGAAAGAAGCTGCATGGCTGTGAAGTTAAAAACTGACTTCACTACCCTCTGTATTGCCCTGTGGCACTGGGCTGAAAGGCTGGACTCCATTGTACATCTGTAGAAGGTGATAAGCACAGATGGAGATATCCATTGGTCTGAGAAAGTAAAGACCCTGGTGAGACGTCTAGATATGTTGTGCCCATTTCAGGGTTTAGTTTATAATGAATCTCAGACATATTAAATTACAACATCTCTCAACAGCATTCTCCCTAATCTTAGGCATCCTCTCTGAAGTCAATGAACAACTGCTTGATTTTCTGGACATTAATGGAAAAATTATTAACATTAGGAAAGTATCTTCTCAGTGAGGTGTTTCATCACTGCTGGTGGTCAGGCCTTTGACATTAATGCTGTCAGTAAATCAAATAATTGAGCTGGAGCTGTGTGTGGACACACACCAGCAGCAGGTGTCTCAGCACATTACTCTGTGAGGTGACAGTGGCCAGGATCAGCTAATGCACACATGCCTAGTTCTGACAGTCCAAGATCTTGTTGTAGACAGAAATCAAATGTAGAATTTTGGTGATCCAGATTGATGGTGTAACATTGCTAAAAGCTGAGCTGTGGTTTGTGAAGAGGACTTTGGCACTGCATGTTTTAAACGTCATTTACATGATGCAACAGAGCAGCTCACAGTCACAGCAGGAGAGTGAACTTCAGATGTGATGTGACTCTCTGTCTGTCTATCTATCTATAATATAGTGCCTTTCCATCTATCTATCTATCTATCTATTGTGGCATCCGGCAAGGGCTGAGGAGCCCAGGAGGAACGGAGGAGGGCTTGTACCTCCTCCAGACCGTGAGGGGGAGACTGCCCTGGTTATGTTGGAGGCCACGGTGCCTGAACAACCCTGGAGGCCAGCACTTCCGCCAAACCAGGAAGTGCTCGGGGGATGAAGACAGGGGACACGCAGAGGGCTTCCGGGTGCGCAGTCGGCACTTCTGCCACACTGGGGCTTGTCTGCGGAGGAGTGCCGGGAAGCAGCTGGAGCCCATCCGGGTTCCTATTTAAGGGGCCGCCTCCCTTCAGTCAGTAGCGGAAGTCGGGTGGAAGAGAGATGGGGCTGGAGAGAGGACTGGAGGCGGCCAGAAAGGCAATTGGACTGTGTGCCCTGGACTTTGGGGGAATGGTGCTGGATGCACTGGGACGTGCACTGACTGTAAATATAAATATTACTGTAAATAAACGAGTGTGTTGGGTGAACATACGATGTCCGTCTGTCTGTGTCCGGGTTCAAGTTCACAGTGGCGTAGCCGGCAGGATGCTTCACTTGGGTCGAGGTGGGGACCTGTGATTAAAACAAATTATTCTATGGACGGTCAGCAGCAGACCCCACACACTCGCCGCGGGAGCCCCATGGACTGCCGCCGGACCGCAGAATGGCCATGTTCCCCGGGTGTGGAGGAAGGAGAACGGGTGTCGCCAGAGTGCAGCGGGCTCCGAGAGTCGTGCTGTCTGGAAGTGACGGGATCTGGGAGGTGAGTGCCCTGCCCTGCAGTAAACGGCCCTTCGGGGTCAGGCTTACCTTGATTCCCACAGGGAGGGACGATCCGGATCCGCGTCCATATCAGGAGCACGCCGGGCCACACGCTGTCGACAGCACGAGGGTGGCAGCAGAGGAGGCTGCGAAATCAGAGCCAGAAATCAGAAATCAAAGAACCGCAGCAGCTGCGAGGCTGCCAGGAGGCACGCCACCGCACCCAGAGAAGGGGAGACAAGATGGCCACGGGCCAGAAGTCCCGCCCGCTGACAGGCACGGGATTGGCCGGTGTGTCTTGTGTGCCCGCCAACAACAACAACATTTATTTATATAGCACATTTTCATACAAACAGTAGCTCAAAGTGCTTTACATAATAAAGAATAGAAAAATAAAAGACACAATAAGAAAACAAAATAAGTCAACATTAATTAACATAGAATAAGAGTAAGGTCCAATGGCCAGGGGGGACAGAAAAAACAAAAACTCCAGACGGCTGGAGAAAAAAATAAAATCTGTAGGGATTCCAGACCATGAGACCGCCCAGTGACAATGATGGCACAGAGGCGGGACCAAGGAATGCCAGTCTCGTGCCGGGAAGAGACCCGATTGGACCAGAGGGAGTGGCCCACAGGAGGCAGATGACGAGTGCGGCTGATTGACAGGTAAGCCCTACCGACGTCTGTCTCCCTGTTTTTGCCGGTGGCTCTGTGCGAGCCGGAGGAGTCCCTTAGGCCCGCAGAGTTGCCTTTATTGCAGGTGCTAAGTGCTCTCACCGTCTAGCTGAAGAAGCTGAAGGGGAAGGCTGTCCTACACGGAGGATCGGCGCTACGCTGGAGCTTTTGGCCGAGAGAGTACAGCAGGGAAGGTAGGTCTTGCCGTCCCCGTACAGCATAAAGGGGGATTCGCCGAAAACGCCCGTGACTGTAATAGGAGTGACCGGCAACAAGTAAGCAATTCCCCAACAGCGGACGCGGTGGTGCAGACTGCCTGCGGAGCAAGGAGAGCGAGTTCGCACGGGCTGACAGGACAGGGGCTGAGGAGTGCCCTGGGTCCTTGCGCCCTGCGCTCCAAGCCCAGTCTCCTGTCGCTCTGCAGGGACGCAGACGGGGCTGGATTTGAGCTTTCACCATTCTCAGACCCAGACCGTCAGGGCATCCAAGAGGAGAAGGAGGGACCAAAGAAAGGCCAAGAAACCACCGGGTGACCCACGGATTCGACTCCTTGTGCAGGGCCATCCAGAGGTGCATGGTCCGTGACAAGGGTGAATTCCTGGCCCAACAGGTAGTACCTAAGCTGAGTAATCGCGCATTTAATCGCCAAAGCCTCCCTTTCCACCGCTGCATACCTGGTCTCCCGGTCCAACAGTTTCCGGCTCAGGAACATGACGGGGTGTTCCACACCATCGACACTTTGGCTCAGCACGGCGCCCAGGCCTGTGTCCGAAGCGTCCGTCTAGAGGATGAAAGGCAAAGAAAAGTTAGGTGCCATCAAAATAGGTGCGGATGTAAGGGCCTGCTTTAAGTCACCAAATGCAGCGCCTGTCTTCTCAGTCCATACCACAATGTTCGGGGTAAATCAGTCAAGTGCGCCGCTCTCTCCGAGAACCGGGGTACAAACCGGCGGTAGTACCCTGCTAACCCGAGGAAGGCTTGGACCTGCCGCTTGGTTCGCGGACGGGGCCATTTCAAAATGGCATCAACTTTACTGTGGCCTTACAGTACCCCGACCCACCAGGTAGCCTAAATATTTGGCCTCGCTTACCCCAAAGAAGCATTTCTTGGGATTAATCTGAAGCCCGGCCTCACCAACTGTCCGCTTGGACATGCTGTAGGTGTTCCCTCCATGTGCTGGAATAGATGACCACGTCATCCAGGTAGGCAGCACTGTATGAGTTATGAGGCCGGAGCACTTTGTCCACCAGACGCTGGAAGGTTGCTGGAGCCCCGTGTAACCCAAATGGAAGGACACGATACTGCCAGTGTCCGCTAGGGGTACTAAACGCGTTTTTTTCCTTCGCGGAGTCCGTTAAAGGAACCAGCCAGTACCCTTTTGTCATGTCAGATGTGGTCAAGTACTGAGCCTGTCCAAGCCTTCCGTCCAATGACGGAAGTAATTGCAAAACCTCCAACTCCTGTCAGGCTTACCGACGAGCACAATGGGGCTGGACCAGGGACTATAACTTTCCTCAATCACACCTAGCTCCAGTATGCGCTTGATCTCAAGCTTCACTTCAGCCCTTTTTGCCTCGGGAAGACGATACAGGCGTTCTCGGACAATAACCCCGGGCTCTGTCACAATGTTGTGCTCAACCAGAGAGGTCCTTCCGGGGTTCTCACTGACTACCTCCCGGACGGCCCGCATTACTGTTTCCAGCTCCTGCCATTGTCTGGGACTTAGGTCTGTACTGAAGTTAAGGCGGTGTGTGTGAGCGAAGAGTGAGTGGGGCTGGCCGGAGGAGGGATCAGGGTCCCTGTCCTTCCATGGTTTCAGCAAGTTCACATGATAAACCCGCTCCTTTGGCTGAAGATTGGGTTGACTCACCAAATAGTCGACTAGCCCCTTCCTCTCCTTAACTTCGTAGGGGCCTTGCCAATGGGCAAGCAACTTAGAGTGGGAGGTAGGCACTAGGACCATGACCCAATCTCCCAGGTGGAACTCCCGAAGAGACGTGCGGCGGTTGTAGTAATGGGCCTGTGCTGCTTGAGCTTCCTCCATGTGACTTTTAAGGAGAGGCTGACTCTTTCCCAATCTATCGCATAACTGCGCGATATATTCTAATATGTTTGTAGAGGGAAGAGCCTCTTCTTCCCATCCTTCTTTTAGAATATGCCCTGAGGTTGTTGCCCATATAGTAATTCAAAAGGGGAGAACCCCGTGGAGGCTTGTGGGAATTCCCGATAAGCAAAAAGGACAAGGGGGAGGAGCTGATCCCAGTTCCTTCCATCCTCGCTGACCACCTTATGTAGCATTTGTTTGAGAGCCTGATTAAACCTCTCTACTAACCCGTCGGTTTGAGGATGATACACCGCGGTCTTTAAATGCTTTATTTTCAGTAACTTGGCAGTCTCCTTGAACGTCTCCGAGGTAAAAGGGGTCCCCTGGTCTGTCAAGACTTCCTTGGGAACACCCACGCGCGAAAAGACCCCTAGTAATTCCCGTGCAATGGCTTTGAAGGTAGCTGAGCACAACGGAACAGCTTCGGGGTATCGTGTAGCATAATCCACGAGGACTAAAATGTACTTGTGTCGTCGGGCTGAGTCGACCCCGATTCTGTGGAAGGGAACATCAATCAGGGGAATAAGAATGAGAGAAGCACAGTCCTTCCTAGGAATTTGTCGCAGTTGACACTCCGGGCAGGAAGCGCAAAAGCGACGAACCTCCTCATTGATTCCCGGCCAGTAGAAACGGAGCTTGATCCACTCCAGAGTTTTCTCGGTGCCCAAGTGGCCACCTAGGAGGTGGGCGTGTGCTAGCTCGCAGACCTGCCGCCGGAAGGTACATGAAACTAGCAGCAGCTTTCTCTCCTGGCCATCATGCATTGCTACACGGTAAAGAAGGTCGTTGTCTAGTACAAATTGATGGCCCTGTGGCATCGACTGATCAGTGCGCTGGCCATTGACAAGGACCTCTGCATTTTTTGCAAACTTCAGGGAGTCGTCATTCCATTGCTCCCTTCTAAAAGAAGCCGGCGTCTCTTTAAATTGGAACAACAAGGAGAGAGGGTCAGAGTCGACCTCAATGGGCGTGGTTTCCTCCCGCTCCACCGTGGCGTTGGTGGATGACGTGTCAGCACGCGACGGCCCGGGAGTTGCCACGTCACTCAGGACGGCCGCTTCGTCTCTCTCTGCCGTCTGATTACACGGCGTGGAGGCAGCTTGAGACGGTTCATCTCCGACCATAACGAGGCCCAAGTTAATCCCGGGAGCGGTATGTGTCTCACCGCTTTTAATTTCAGGCCAGTTCCGCCCCAGTATCACCAGGTGTGGAGGATCAGGAAGGATTGCCACGGTTAATTTCCGAACTGATCCCCTGTAACTGATGACACACGTGGCGGCCCTGTACCAGCGGGTTTCCCCATGGATACAGGTTATACCGACCTTATACTTCAACCACTGTCGCGGTAGCACAAAACAGCGGGCAACAATGGAAGTGTTTCTGCCGGTGTCCAACAGAGCAGACGTTTTGAAACCATTAACGACCACCGCGCCTGTGTGTGGGACTGCCAACGGGTTTATCAGAGTACACCAACCCTTCCTCCCTCTCCACCTGTATTCCGCGTCATTCCCAAGCGGTTTTGCGCGCCCGCGGCCCCGGGCACGCCGGCACAAGCTCTGGGTTGTATTTTGGGGATAGGTGTTGGGACATATCCCGGTTGTGTTCCGCTAAAGGACGGTTCAACTCCCCCAGATTGTGTGGCCCTCCTTTGTTTCTCTATGAGCTCTATGAGCTCTGCCATGTTGTTAAAGTTTCTACCCCAGACCGGCTGGGTGAAGCCCTGGGGTAGCGTGTCTAGAAGCAGGTAGCAAGCCACCTGCTCTATTATTTGGTAGGGCTTCAGTTACTGTGGCCGTAGCCACTGCCCTACCTTTGCCCATGGGGACCATACCTGTTGAGGGGTCGGCCGCTCTGGGTCGAACCACCAGTTTTTTAGGTTAGTCACCTGCCAGTCTGGGGCACCCCTAAGTGGAAATCGGGGCTCTGGCTTTACAGGGAGGCGGGCACTCTCCTCCGAGATAGCACAAACAGCCCTCTTTGCCTCCCCCCTCCGAAGGAGCCCACATCTGTGAGCCCCTCCCGAACACTCCCTGGCCTGCCTAGTAGAGCTTGCCGAGAGCAGAGCCTGTACCGGGCCACTCCGAACCACGGGACACCCTCCCCACCTGAAAACATGGCCCCGGTACGCTCCCACCTTGTTGGGTTGCAGGTCCTGTCCCCTTCTCTTCCAGGACTTCTCGATCCTGCCGACTACGCCAATGTCACAAAGTTGAGACATACTCAAAGAAAGGTTTGGGGCAGCCACCCGTATATTCTCAAAACCTGGCTGCAAAGTCGTTCTTTTCAAAGAGATACAGCACTGAAGTGCATACAACGAGTCCAATACAAGACTGCGGAAAAAGGGAAAAAGGGCAGGCTTTTAAAGAGGAAGACAGGAAATTAGGTCATAAGGATCGGGCACGTGTTCATTGCTCATTGGATCAGGCCCGGACGTGACATCAGGGGGGCCGGAGCTGGTAAGGTCTGTTTCCATTGGTTCGGTCCCGAAAGTGATGTCAAGAGAGCCAGGTGGATTCTCCCAAGAATGGTCAACAGGGAAGTGAGAAAAGGAGTCAGTGCATTCTGCCACCTCCCGGCATGTCTCAGAACTGCCTTCACTCAAGCCCTTTAGCTGCCTCCCATGCGCACGTGTGTGACACTATCTATCTATCTATCTATCTATCTATCTATCTATCTATCTATCTATCTATCTATCTATCTATCTATCTATCTATCTATCTATCTATCTATCTATCTATTTGTTTATTGGTTGCTTTTTTAGTGAATTCACTCCCTTGTTTTCTTGTTATATCTTCACCCCCACCCAGACCCCCTTCTGTTTTATGAATTATATTAACTCAACACAAACGTATTCCCCTCTCATATGACGTTTCAGACCTGACACATGGAGTGTCAAGCTGATCTCTTCCTTTATCTCTTCTTCTTACGTCTTTTTCTCCTTTTGTTTCAGGCCTGTCTGCAGTGATGCCTTCAGTCCATAATGCAGGTGAGTTAGCGGGTTTTCCGTTCTGCAGTTTGACTTCCACATTCAGTCCACGTCTCACACTCGTCTCTGCTCAGCTGCTCTTTGATTCTCCTCCAGTGTTTGTGAGTTCTTATCGTGTTCTCTTCTCTGACTTCTTCAGTACTCAGTACTCCGTTATGTCACACTATTCATTCACTTTTCTTATTTTACCTTACTGTTCCACAACAGTGAAATGCTAATTGTTTACGTCCCTGTAGTCAATAAAGTTCTTAATTCTGTTCTTTTATTTCACTCATATTGGCTGGCATTTGCGTAATTTTAAATTAATGATATTATCAGCAGAGACTTTGCTCCATCACAAGTGACACATTATATCAAATGGCTGGCATCCCTGTCTCCCTGTTATTTTAAGAATACAAAAAAGAGGAGAAAACAAAACTAATTTTATGTGAGGCGCCTGTAGCAAATATCAAGTCAATGGCTTGTTTTTCTGATTTTGGTTTCCATCATTTCAGGTTGTGTTGCTCATTTTTACTAACTTTTTCCTGACTTCTGTTGTATTTCCAGTGCACATCTTGTCAAGCTGCACCTCTTTAGGTTCTCTGGCTGCAGTCTGGTCCAGTGACTCGGCTGAAAGCTTAGCTGTTTTTCTTTATTTTTTTGCTTTTGTCAGAATATCCATCAGGCTTATTTGTTCTCATGAACACAGCAGGCCATTAGACACTTCGTTGTATTTGTCTGTGAAGCCAACTCATTCCCATCTGTGGTGGTTGCAATTCCTCCTTCCATTTCTTATGCACACAGTCTGATGACCGATAGCCAACAAGTCGCTGCTACACCCTGTGTGCCTCCATGGCTGACCAGCCCTTAGTCCTCAGTGTGTCTTTCAGTCCTCAGAAATCTCCTGGCATGCGGTTGAAGTTTCTGCAGGCAGCCTTGTAAGGATTTGAATTGTTTTATTGACATCACCACTCTATTGCTCTTCACCTTTCATGAAGACCTTGTCCACATTAATGAGGATAAAGTTGAAAATTCTTGCTTTTTAATTTGTTTTGGTCTTGATTATCACGTATAAAGCATTCCACTGGCTAGAGCTTCTGTCTTGAAATTTGCGAGTTCAGGAATCAAATCCCAGTCTTGTCTTTGCAGTTTGCACATTTTCCTGGGGTCTGTGTGGGCTTTCTCAGGGTGGTCAGGTTTTCTCACATTTCAAACCTCTATGAATGAATACGGACTGAGCTGGAGCGAATCCTGCAGTGTGCTGCTGATCTGAGCCTTACATGTCATGCTGAACTTATGAAGTGCAGTGGACCAGAAAAAGAGTCTTTATAACTGCAGTAACTTAAAAATTGAATAAAAAAGAAACTTCTGACAGCAGTCACAGTCGCAGTGAGGCATTATATAGGCCTGCATCTGTTGGTATAAAGAAGCTCCATCATGTTTCTTGACACACTTCTGCTGAATGATTCATTGGCTGAATGTCCTCAGTGTTTGTGTGTCACAGAGAGGATGTGCAGCGTTGTTCATAATGGCACTCAATGTTGTCTTGATTCTCTGCTCCTCTACTGCTTCCAGGGGGTCCACAGTGCATCTCGTAACTAAGCCTGACTTTTTAGTTAGTTTGTTAATTCTTTGGGCCTCTCTTAAAGTGACATTACTAGCCCTGCAGACCACAGCACAGAAAACTGCAGTAACCATTACCAGAACTGTAGAAGATGTGAAGGAGGTCACGGCCCACATTAAAGGAAGGCCCTGCTCTGCTCATTCTTCTCCTGTTCCTCTGTGTTTTGAGATCAGTCCCACCTGTCAGTGATGTCAGGAAAACTTACAGGAAAAATGACGTATCTGTGAACAGTCAATATGGGCTTAGACAGGAGCATCATGCTTCATTTCATTTGATGATTACGTGATCCCATCTATCCATTTTCAACCACTTTAATTCAGTTCTGTCAGTATCAGATGTAAGTCATTACACTAACCTGGACAGGGTGCCAGTCCTTCAGAGGACATTCACTCACAACAGACCTGTTTGGATTTGACAGTCAAACTAACAGACTCACCTTTAGATAGATAGATACTTTATTAATCCCAAGGGGAAATTCACATAATCCAGCAGCAGTACACTGATACAAAAAAAAAAAAAAAAATTAAAGAGTAATAAAAATGCATGTAAAAAAAGACAATAACTTTGAATAATGTTAGCATTTACTCTCCCTGGTGGAATTGAAGAGTCGCATAGTGTGGGGGTGGAACGATCTCCTCAGTTTAGGGAGAAGGAAAAAAATAAAATACCTGGTGAAGAAGTCACAGAGATACTGGGAGAACATGCATACACAGTACAGACAGCGATTGGGTTCAAATTCAAATCCAGTCCTCCAGCACTCACTACTACATCATAACTGCTGTTTAACTGAATGTATTTTAATAAAAAAAAGAAAAAGAATAATGTAATACTGTTAATTTGACAGTAAATTTCATCACATGACAGATTATACCAGGGGTGTTGAACTCCAGGCATGGAGGGTCGCAGTGGCTGCAGGTTTTCATCCCAGCCATCTTCTTAATTAGTGACCAGTTCTTGCTTCTAATTAACTTATTTTGCCTTAGTTTTAATTAACTCAGGCCCCTTAGTTGTTTCTTTTTCCTTCATTAGTGGCCAAACAATAATGAGACATAAAACAAGCTGCCACATGACCAGCTCAACTGTGCCCATCACACAATATCTGGAAATAAAGAAAGGTGAAGGTCTCAGTAAGGCTGATCTGCTCAGGTCACCAAAACATTTTGACAGTGTTCTTAGAAAAAGTAGAAAAATCAAAAGTTTTGGAAATGTCTGCTGTAGCAGAATGAGAGCAGCAACAAACTGTGAAAATAAAGAACGGGTTTAATTAACAGTGAGAATCGGCTTCTCTCTAAAAAAGTGAAACTGGTTGGAGTTTGAAGCCCCAGTTTAGCTGGTCATCTGTTGGCTCATTTCATGTCTCATTTCTGTTTGGCTGCCATTTAATGACGAAACAAATCAACTCAGATGGCGGAATGCTTAAAAACAGGGCTGTTGAAAAGAAGGGAAAAGGAGTTAATCAGCAGGGAAAACTGATTAGGAAAAGGGTTAGAATGAAAACCTGCAGCCACAGCAGCCCACCAGGCCTGGAGTTTGACACCCGTGGATTATACAGTGCCATCTTTGATACTAAAATTATAATCCAATTAGATTATGTGATTTTTCTGGTTCACAAAATGAGTATTTGGTGTGGGACTGAACCTGTAGCCTTGAGGGGTCTAGACCACCTCCTCAGCCACTAAGCCATAAATCCTTCAACCATCCATCCATCCATTTTCCAACCATCTTATCCAGTTTGTGGCACCGGCTGTAAGTAAAACATGGCAACAGGAATGTCACAGGTTACATTCACACATACGTTTTCTCAACTACAGAGCTGTTAGATTTGCCAACATACCTAACCTCTTTACAATATGGAGGAGAAGTTGGAGTACCTGAAATAACATGACTCACAGGCACCAAGTGAACATGGCAACTGCACACAGACAGCGACCAGGAGCAGAAGACGTAGTCTGGTCTGTGTAGATGTGAGGTATTAGCACTAAGCACTTTACCGCCATGCCACCCTTATGAAAAAGAATGACATGACCAGCAAATAAATCCAGTATACGTCAGAGGATGACCTGAGGGTCTTAAACTGGTCACGTTTCCCTTCTTGTTTTCTTTGCTTGTTCTTTCTTGGTGTCAGCTGCAGTGTTTTGAATTCTGTCAGCTAGCCTATGGACTTTCATTTACTGAACTGTTCATTAATTCACGTTGGAATGATAGTTGGGTTGTGAAATAGTTCATGGTAGTGGTTGGTTTGAAAGCTACCATACACTTAATAACATAGAAGTTCAAAAATGTATTAAAGAATGACATCATTCTGTTATCAGCGTAAATGCAGCAGGGGTGTCGTCTCAGTCAGCTCTGTTTAAGTCTGTAATTCTGATTTCTTTTTCCCTGCAGAAAATCCAAAGGTGAAGATAAGTAGTGGAGAAAAGCCGGTGTATGTTGGAGACACAGTGACCGTGGAATGCAGTCATGAGGGCGACAGGAGTGACACTACAGGCTGGAGATATTGGTGGTACAGAAACGAGGGTAACGCATCACCAGAAGGCCAGAAGATTGAAAAAGTCACAGTGGATCAGCCTGGCATGATTACGTACCAGTGTAGTGTTCAAAACGATCGCTATACATTCCCATACAGTGATCGTGTTACACTGACTGTACTGGGTGAGTACGTGAATACAGAAAGATGAGAATTAAACAGCAGTCACTCTCTGTCTACTACAGACGGGTCAGTAGAGGGGCCACCTTAAAATATGGCTACTCTGTGGCTTCACAGGACAGAAGTTTATCTCACTGAAAGGCTGATAGCTTCTTTTAATTCATTTTATTCAGAAAACAATTGTAAAGTCACACGCATCCCACTTGTGTCTTTGACTTTTTCTAAGTTGACTGGAGTCACGGCAAAGACACCAACAAGAAGCAGAGCAGAAACTTCAACCCACTACTGAATTTATTAACAACTTCATGCTAATAATCAACTCAATTTTACTTTTTTGTGGTCACTTGTCTTTCAATTTATGAAGCTCAGTTCTCTGGATGCCATTTACATTGAATTGTGGTTCAGCTTATTTAACAGGTTCAGTGATTCTGCTTTAGTGTCTCTATGTGGTCTACAAAAAATGTGAAGAGTCTCCCACAAAGAGCACAGGAAGGTTTAATTTTATATTCTCTTTATCACTTGTGACAACTCTGGAGGGCGTAGCAGCCAGTCAACCTGACACAGACGGACGCAGGGGGCACACTTATAAAAACACACAGGTTTAATTTTCTTTTTCTTCACTCGTGTGTAACGTCTTGCCTGTTCCCACAGATACACAGCACAGTCCCAAGCACAAAAACAGCACACTTTGAACACAATATTCTGTTTCTTTTCTCTTTCGCCTCCATTCCTCCTTGGCATGCTTCGTCTCCCTCCTCCTGTCCGCTGGCCCTTATATAAAGCACCCGGAAGTGCTTCAAGTGCTTGTTGCCCCATTTCTGATAGTACTTCTGGGTATGGCGGAGAACTGCCCACAAGGGCTCAGGAACAGTTGCAGCACCCCCTGGTGGTGCCCACTGATCCCAATAGGGCTGTATCGAACTCCAACTCCCATGAAACCCTGCAAG
>NW_024382483.1:0-18460 GCF_016835505.1 Polypterus senegalus
CCACGCCCTTCCGGCGTGCTTTTCATGGTTGTCTTGCCTTAGTGAATTATATATATAGATTTACATCAACATAAATATGAAGATTTTTAATGATTTGTGGTTGCAAAATGTTATTGCAGTAGGTTTGAATTGCATGGAAATCCCTCTGAGTAATGTGTACTTAACTCATGGAACTGAGAATAGCCTTTGTAACCTGCAAGACCTTCTGCTTTTGGTAGAACATATCTTATTAATGTCTTTCTGGGCACCCTGAAACACAAAATGATGTAAGCAAAAATATCACATGTAAATATTGGTTTTAGCATAATAATGACCACATTCATACTCCAGGTTCAACAGTAGCGTTATTTTAACCATAACAGGAATTAGACAGTGCAGGTTTTAGCCCAATCATGACTCTTGTCAGAACAAAGGAAAAAGGCCACAAAAAGGTTTGGAGTAGCAACACCGTATGTTGTAGCTGGCTGCTGACAAGGCAAAGAAAACAAGTTTTAAGTGAGTTCAATATGGAGCTGATTTGCATGTGACAACTGATATACATGTGACTCTGCCCTCCTCTGGTCCTGCATGGAATTACCCTCATCCGAGCTCTTTAGCTGCCGCCCATGTGCATGTGTATGACACCCTCTTGTCAAAATTGATAGAACTACTCAGAATTGAAGATGGATTTACTGAATTTATAATGCCCCTCAATACCCAGTAAAATTGTTTAAAAATATTTTTTGAAAAGTCAATGAAGAAAAAGCAAATATAGTGGAACCTTGGGTCACGACCGTAATTCGTTTCAAAACTCTGGCCCGAACTAATTTCCCCTATAGGACTGTATTTAAATACAATTAATCTGTTCCAGACCGTATGAACTGTATGTAAATATACTTTTTTTAAAGATTTTTAAGCACAAAAATAGTTAATTATACCATAGAATGCACAATGTAATCTATAATAATAAAAGGCAAAGCCCTCACTCACTCACTCACTCACTCACTCACTCACTCACTCACTCACTCACTCATCACTAATTCTCCAACTTCCCATGTAGGTAGAAAGCTGAAATTTGACAGGCTTATTCCTTACAGCTTACTTACAAAAGTTAAGCAGGTTTCATTTCAAAATTCTACGCGTAACGGTCATAACGGTCGATAACGTTCGACAACGTCCGCCATGTTGAACTTTCTTATTTATGGCCCCATCTTCACGAAATTTGGTAGGCGGCTTCCCTGCGCTAACCGAAACCGATGTACGTACTTATTTCGCTGGTATGACGCCACTGTCGGCCGCCATATTGAACTTTCCAACGTCACCAATTTTCAAATTTCCTGTGTAGGTAGAAGGCTGACCCCATCTTCACGAAATTTGTTAGGTGGCTTCCCTGCGCTAACCAAAACCGATGTACGTACTTATTTCGGTGGTATGACGCCACTGTCGGCCGCCATATTGAATTTTCCAAACGTCACTAATTCTCCAACTTCCCGTGTAGGTAGAAGGCTGAAATTTGGCAGGCCCATTCCTTACAGCTTACTTACAAAAGTTAAGCAGGTTTCATTTTGAAATTCTACGCGTAACAGTCATAACGGTCAACAACGTCCGCCATATTGAACTTTCTTATTCATGGCCCCATCTTCACAAAATTTGGTAGGCGGCTTCCCTGCGCTAACCGAAACCAATGTACATACTTATTTTGGTGGTATGATGCCACTGTCAGCCACCATATTAAACTTTCCAACGTCACTAATTCTCCAACTTCCCGTGTAGGTAGAAGGCTGAAATTTGGCAGGCTCATTCCTTACAGCTTACTTACAACAGTTAAGCAGGTTTCATTTCGAAATTCTACGCATAACGGTCATAACGGTCAACAACGTCCGCCATGTTGAACTTTCTTATTTACGGCCCCATCTTCACGAAATTTGGTAGGTGGTTTCCCTGAGCTAACCGAAACCAATGCACATACTTATTTCGGTGGTATGACGCCACTGTCGGCCGACATATTGAACTTTTCAACAGTCTTTGTTACTTATGGGCCCATCTTCAAGAAATTTGGTACACGGGTTCCCAACGCTAACTGAATCCTACTTACGTACATATATACGTCCATAGCCTGCACCTCGGTCACCGCGTGAGGTGGCGTTGTGTCCCCCATCCCAACGCCTCCCACGTTGTTGGCTGGCTGCCTGCATATATAAGACTGTCCGTCGCTCCGGTCTCTACATTCCCTTCCTTGCTTCGCCACGGGATTCACGTCTCCCTACTGATAACTACACCCCTAATTTGTTTAATCCACGGCTTCTCCGCTGTTTTATTGTTTGTTTATTACAATTATAGTTATTGTATAGGTATTTTACACTTACTTTACATTGCTCAGGTACCCATTTCCTTTATCATTCCAACCCCCATTACCATGTCTATCGAGATGATCACTATAGATCAAAGAACTGTCACTTACCGAGTGGTTTCCATGCCCGGAGATAGCACCTACCTTTTCCATTCTCTTTGTTACATATTGCACGGCCATATCAGGCTCACTCTTGATATCCGGAGGAAGATTCTGTCTTATGTATTGAATGACTGGGACAGGTTCAAGGTGTGAACTGATGACGGTACAGGAGATAATTATACTACACAGGAGCACTAGAAGAGTGAAATGCTTAAGCCCTTCACCTATGGTTCTGCATGTGAGTTGATGGCTGCCGCTGAATTGTTCGGTTGTCGCTTTCAAGTGTACCGAAATGGCCAAATAGTTTACACCTTTCGACAACCGCCAATGCCTCTTAAACATCTTAGATTCAAAGGGGACGATTTCAGTAGTGGACACTTTGATGTTTATGAATGTTTAAACTCTCAAAAACTGGGTGTGATTTTATCAATGAAACCGGTTGTGTGCTTACAACGCTTGACAGATGCCAAATGTCACTTCAACACAACAAATCCTGCAAATACTGTCGCAATTGAAACAAACCATGAAACTCAAACCGATTATGACAGCAGCAATCCAAGCTGTGACATTTGAGACAAGATTACTGTTCACATGGCCAACTGTAAGTTACATGCTCAAGAGTAAGCTCAGCGCACAGCTTGGTCATGTTACAACCGGAGGGCCGAACTGACAACATGGTATACAAAGAGATCCTTAACAAATAATTATTGGCATATTTTCCCTCAGTTTAAAAAGGTTTAATTTTCTTCTTAATAAAAATTTTAATGCAGTACTTTGCCGCTGCGAAGCGCGGGTATTTTGCTAGTAGTAAACTAAATGTAAAAACATTGAATAACACTGAGAAAATCTTGAACAGAGAAAACTAACATTGCAAGAGTTCACGCTACAGCCTTACGAACCGCTTGCTGTAAATACTTTTTTTAATGAGTTTTAAGCACATGGAAAAATGAAAATTTCTACAAAAATTAACCATAAACAACCAAGAAAACTAACCTTGCATTAGTCGAGTTCTGGCATGAAGGAAGTGAGGAGGAAGAAATAACCACTCGTAGAAGGATAGTTTTGCAGCAAATCGCCATTAATGTTCCTGGCTTTATCGCATAACATCGCCTCGCTTATGCTTTCCCCTGCAAGTTGCTTCTCGTTCTACCACACTAGCAACAGTTTTTCCACCTCTTCTAACACTTGAGGCCTCTGCTTTGTTAACACTGTAACTCCTTTTGCATCATCAGCTGCTTTAATGGCCTCTTTCTGCTTTAGAATAGTCGAAATCGTAGATTTTGACTTCTTGTACTTGGCGGCAAGATCAGTAACACGAACGACACGCTCATACTGTATTTTTAAATAATTTCTTTCTTTAATTCGATTTCAATTTTCTTCTAACCTTTCTTCTCAACAACACTACCACTCTTCACTTGCTTAGAGGCCAAGGTTAATTGCAAAATTAATGCAAAAGCACACTAAATAGAGTACAAAGAGTTCACAGCGAATGCACACACGTCTGACAAGAGAACAATGTACCGGGAGAGACTGAACATGTGCTGAAATCATCGGTGTGTAAATACCGGAAGGGAAACTGGCTTGTTTGTCACTCGAGTGTGTGGTCGTGAACAGATGCAAAAGTTTGGCAAACTTTTTGTCGTAACCCTATTTGTACATGTTCCGAGATATTCGTGACCCGAGGTTCCACTGTACACCATTTTACAGATTCAGTGTTTCTGCTTATGTCAGATTATTTTCATGCTTACTGTACTGTAAACAGACTAATGTGTTAGTCCCATCTTTGTTCTCAGCAACTCATATGATGAATACAAGAGAACCAGTTTGTTCATTGTTCCCAGTGGAGTTCTTCTGGGTGTGAAGGGTCCTTGTAAGCATGCACCTTCCTGTTAAAATATAGTTCATTTATTTTTAATTTTCAAACCTGCTTATTCTAGTTCTGGGTTACAGAGAGCTAGAGCCAACTTAGCAACATTGGGCCCAAAGCAGAAACCAAACCTGGCTACAGGAGACAAATTCGGTTATACAAGTTTCAGTTGAAAATCAACCTAACACACAGATTGGGAAATTAGCCAAACAGACACAGAAAAATGCAAACTCATCATAATGGAACACTCTGGATGTGAACCCTGGTGTCCTTGCTGTGTGGCAGCAGCTTTATCACTGCACCACCTTTGTTTTAAATAAATAATTCATTAATTAAGGATGCACAGATCGATTAGCCATTGATTGGAGCAGACTGGTTTTTCCTCAAAATATGCAATCAACAGTTTAGTTTATACTTGCTCAATCTCTGAATGGCAATTGAAAATATGATTCAAACTTTGAATATTTCCTAAATGAGAATACAAAAGATTACAAAAAATAATCAGAAAAATGTTAAAAGGATTGAGCAAAGAATATGTACTTAGAATAGCAATGGTATTTTATGAGTTGGGGAAAAAAACCCAAAATAATTTATGTTATTAACACAGTTTGGCTTTGAAAACCATGTTTCTAATTGTTACCTTGTACGAAATGATTTCTGGAACAAGTGTGCTGTTAGGCCATCTGGGTGTCTGTTAAATGGGGCCTACACACAGAATGAAGAGCATTAACTTTGTGTTTTGGTATTTCTTTAAAATAAGACAATATAATACACTAGCCAACAGTGAAGTTTTTGTAATGCTCGGTGCCAGGGTGTTATTCCCATCCAAATATTTTAAGATCTCTACTTTAATTAATTAATTTGATTGATGCAAAATAATCATGACATATATTTGTTTATTTGTACAAGGTTCCTGGTGTCAGAGCATATCAACATTCATTAAAAATTGGTTCTGACTTATATTTGTTTAATTTCTGTGTAAATACCTATATCTCCTGAATGAAGGGCACCAGCAAAATGAGAGTGTATATAAGTCCTTGATGTTTTGGCAAGTAGGTGACCTGAGGCTGCCCTTTAATCAGTTGCTTTCAGATTTTTCCAGGTCTGTGGCCTGGACACTCCCACATTTATTGGTAGTGAATTAGTATTGTTTTAGGTTTTTTTAATCTACTGTGATTGTACAATTGTCAACATAGTATTTCACGTCACGTCAATGGTTCACACTTCACAGCTGCCAATAACATAACTACAGATGAGCAAGCGTGACGTTATTGAGATGGCAACTTCAAGTGGAACTTAAGAAATCAAAGTAATGTTTTATGATGTGGGCGTCAGCGGATCTTACAATGTGAATTTGTACCCAGGTGATTCAAGTTTGGCAAACTTGCATAGGACTGAGCATACTGGCAGCAAGTGTAGAATAAAATTAGGGTGGGAATGACTCTGTGGGTGTGGTAAATGATAAACTGGGATGCAAGACTTGAGAAATATCAGAGGACTAGTAATTGTATGGTGATGATTTATGCAATACAGTGGAAATGGCCAAGGACTGGGCACTCTATTAGTAGAGGCAGAATGAAATTTGAATTGGACTTATGCTATGGATGTGTTATAGGTCAGACGGAAGTTCACGTTATTGGAAGACTGGGTGGGGGTGCCAACATTATGGTGTGGGATTTGGCAGAATGGGGAAATCAGCAAGTTATTAGAGGACTGAGCAATTTAGATACAAGTGTAGTATACAATTTGCGCGGCAGGTGCATCTGTTCCTTTCCACATCTGTAGGATATGTTAAGGGAAGAGTAAGTTGATTGTGCATGTCATGGACAGAAGTTTTGGAGGACAGTAGAAATGGGAAAGCTGGCATCAGATTGGGCAGTATGGTGGAAAGGATATGAAGATTTTGGTCTGGATTTGTCCTGTGGGCCTGGTACAGGTTTTAAACTTGCTGTTTGGTGACTCTCTCAGCATGCCCCATACATCTTTACTCCTTTTTGTGTGTCTAACACTCACACTTCCTCTTTTGTCGTTTCACCAAAGCCAAATTGACCAGTCAGATTGCTCAGAGGTATTGAACACAGACTATGGTGTTTTATTAGATATGTCTGTATTAGCTGACACCTTGGTAGCTGGTCAGCAGCTTCAAGCACTGAGATTTTCACAGGTAAGTAAGGAAAACAGGGGTTTTTAGTTAAGGTTGTTATCTTCATTAATCATGGCACCAGATGGTGGCAATGTGTTGCTTGGTGATTAGCAAGTGTAAATAAATAAGGGACACAAAGAACAGATTAAGGGTTGAGGGAATTCCCCGTATTATGTTCGTGGCTTTAAGTAGTCAGTGATGACTGGTACTGTCATCAAAAGATGTGTAAACATTCAAGAGACAACCAAAACAATCTTCAGTGGGTTTTATGAGGTAGTGGCCGGAAGTACGTAGACGGAGGAAATGGGTGACATATAGAGGTGGCGACGGAGATGACGTTATTGTCAGGGACGGAAATGAGGTCATTAATGTGGGACTGGAGACGAAGTCAGTAGTGTAGGACAGAACCATCACCAATTGCGTGCTATCCTGGAAGCAAGGTCTTCCTTGTGGTGCTGGTGGACTTCTGAAAAACCCGGTTCTTAGTCCTTTGTTTTTCTGGTAAAAAAGGGAGAAAGGCATTAGTAGTTTGTGCCATATCCCCATCTTTTGTTGGGCCCGTTGACTGTCCCCTAATCATGAGTGCATGACACAAGGACATATTTCAGTATACTCTGTAATGACACATTAAACTTATAAACTTTTGTTTTATGGGACCTTCGGGTTTTTTTGCATTTTATTAACCTTGATAAAACATAAACCAAAGAAGAAAGTATTACTGCAGCTCAGTGATACATGTTAATCTTGAACCCTGTTATTTCTTCTATCTCCATGAACTGTGTAACAGTACATGTTCTTTCTCAAGAGCCCCTTTAAGAAGGTCTCACTAGTCTCCAGTTCAGGTTGTACCTGGAATTCATTGTTCCCACCACTCTGGAACTACCCAGTACACATTGATAAATTCATGTGGGTGAAATAGAAGATCATGCTACTTTTGCTTCATGCCCAGAGATAAGGTAAGCAACCATCCTATTCATAAAATTGTCATCAGCTCCTACAACTCGTCCATATTCACTTTCATTAGGCAGTAAATTGTTTATCAGCAACAAACAAAGCAGACCTTTCACAATGTACCATATACAGTACTATAATGGTGAAAGCAGACCTACCTTAAAAAATGATTTCCCATGGCTTTTGTTTTGATTCATTGATGTTGAGTAGTCCCATCCTTTTTTATTTTCATATCTAGTGACATTCACAAGGTGTTTCAACTTATTTTGGTGAAAGGGTATCTTTTCATACATATGTTTAATACGTATGTTTAATAGAAACAGTTATTTTTTATTAAATATATATAATATAAAATGTACAGCTCCAATTAGTGAACTATCTTGTAACCGATTTAATGAGTCAGAACTAAAGTTTCTTGTACAATTTTTGCAAATGTTTGACATTACTAATTTGATTGTGAAACTGGATTTTTAAGATGAGGAAATTAAAACATTTTGTATACAGCAAAAATAAATAGTAAAATTAACAATTGCATTTTGCCAGCTAGTTCATCATATCTTCATTTACTGTGAATGCAAATCATTCTGATTACATGACCTGAGTTTGCAGACTGTGTAATTTTGTATGACCTTATTGACAGAGCTGGTTTGTTTTTGAATATGTAATTAAATATGTGCTCCAGTGTATTCAATCTTTTAAACCAACTTCTGATTTATTTTTAGGACTGAGCATTTTGCTTGGTTTATAGTAAAGTTGTGGAAACTTGGTGCTATTTTCATACCCTTTTTGCATTGTAAAAGGCCTTCTGCCATTCCAGGTGTGTTTTTTCCCTTGACATAAAGAATGAAAAAAATCACAGTAGCGTGTGCAAATCCTTTAGATGGATTTGTGTTGTTTTTTGTTTAGTTACTTCTAAGTCTTCCTGGTGAGAGGACCAGTTTAAGATTTCCCAAGGCCCGAAGGGTGTTTGGCAGCAAAGTGGGACGTTCAGCAGGAGGTAAAGAGCATCTTCTAGTTAGAAAGATGTAGGAACATGACGTACCTATCATTATTAGAACAATAAGAGATGACAAAGCACCCATTATGCTGGCATAATTACACTTCTGGATATAGCAGAGGCTGTAGGAGTTACTGCTTTTATGAGTCTGTTCAATGTAAAGCAGAAAAATAATAATAAAAATGCTGTTTTTTACTGTTCAAATACAGAGAGAGCCTGAAATAGTGCACAATAATTAGTAATTCACAAAGCAAAATAAAAGGAAAACAAGACTTATTTTCCTTATTAAAAGGATTGAATGATTTCTTTTTTATTAAAACATGATCACACTCTTCTTTTTGTACCTACTGTCACACTAAATAAATAATAATCCTTTTTTTTTGCACTTGCTCACCAATTAGATGATTTTGGGGAGTGACTTAGCTACTGTAGTTGAAACTAGTACTGCTTCACAGCTTCAGAACCCACTTTTTTATTATTATTTGGGCTTCTTTGCGTCCTATCATTATGTATGCTAAATTTTCCCTTGTGTCAAATACAATTCTATCTATCTATCTATCTATCTATCTATCTATCTATCTATCTATCTATCTATCTATCTATCTATCTATCTATCTATCTATCTATCTATCTATCTATCTATCTATCTATCTATCTAAATTAGTCTGTGAAAAATGTGTGCAAATAGATATAATCATATATATTTATGATTGTCAGAATATAACAGAATGATTTTGTTAGAGGGATATATATAACATGCTCTGTGAAGTGAAATTTCTTTTTGTGCCACTTATTGACAGTTTTGTATGTTGGAGTGTAAGACCTCAAAAAAAATGTACAAACAGGCCCAAAAATGGTCTTACTCTAGACTACCAGCCCATAACCAATTCTTGCAGGCTTCTTCCTGCCCAGATCCGAAATGGGAAACTGGTTTTAAAGTCCAAAAAAGAATTTGAAAAATACAAAAACATGCCTTACAAGTGATGAATGTTACTATGAGACTCTAGCTTGTTGAGACAATATTGAACAATTCCAAAAAAGAACAAGAAGAGCAAAATACATTTTCCTTAAAGACAATCCAAGGTAAGTCCTAATATAAAATTCAAATTCAGTAATCCAATAACAGACTCAAAAAAATCCACAAAACCAGAAAAATCAAAAGAAAAGAAATTCTTAAAATAAGCAATGCTATCAACACTCAATGATCCACTTATGGAAATCCTCCATGTGACCTAAATGCAGAGGCAGAAGCAGGATTCAAAAGCAGCAACAACAAGGTGTCCCCGCCTCCTGGGGGGTTCTACCCACACAATGCAAGGTTTAGTGGAACATTTAAAGACATAGTATACAAGTGAAATATAACAAAACCTAAGAGAAATTGCAAAGAAACATGAAAAATGATTTAAATAACAATAAAATACACACAAGCTTGAAAATAAGCCCTGGCTGAAACATAACAAATGGCAGTGCATCCAAAGCTCATCTTTTAAGCATGACCATAGCAAATAAGAAAGAAAAATAAAGACCCATAAAGCAGCACTTGTTTTGTTATACTTGTACACCAACATATGTTCCGTGAGCGACACGGGCATGCTCAAAAAATAGACGTGTAATGCCACGAAAAGTGCACGCAGGCACTTCAGTTCGCAAGCATTGGTACGAGAATGCAGTCACAAGTATGCTGCAGAGCTATAGTGTGTCTTTATGTGAAAACAACAGTGTCAGATGGGGAGGAGGATAGTAGGGAAGGATCCTGAACACGACTGAGAGAATGAAAATTGAATAAAAAAAAAAATAATAATCTTTACATGTATCATAAATTACACTGGCTGTTACACACTGAAATCAAATGTATGTTTTTATTCTAAAATAGTAAGAATAAGAGCAGTTTACTTCTCAAAACTGAGTCGTGCAGGATCGAACTCATGACCTTTTGATTACTAGTCAGCAGCTGATACTATTACGCTACCATGGCAGTTGTATTAAGTATGTGTCAATGTGGCATGCTAAGACGGCTTTTTTTCTGCAGTTATATTTTTGAATAAATGCACACTTGTTCTGTTATATTTGTACCTTTTGTGAAAGTGTTTTTTTGATATTTGGACTTCAGGCTTCATACATTATATAGTTTATGCCTACATTTTGTCATTTACTACTACAATATGAAAAACGTTTCTGTTTTAAAAATGTGCTTACACGGTTTACTGTAGAAACAGAACACACGTGAAATGCGTGTATTCCAAATAATGATCTATTATTTCCACTCTAAAACTCCACTTCACTCCCAGATAATCAATCAAGGCATGAGCTGGGAGAAGTTTGTGCACGTTCTAAGTCGGTAGGGGATGGAATAGCCGGCTAATTGCAGCTTTTCTTTTATCAGCACATTTAGATTAACAAAAGACGCTGGCGGAAAGGTGAGAACGGTTTTAAGACGCGATTTAAGGTGGGACGGATCTATGAGTTTTTTCATAGGCTCTGGTAATTCTAGTGTTAAACGATACTTTTGATCACTTTGTAACAGAGTTAAAACTGCTGTAACGGAGTTTAAATTGCTGGTATGCCAGGTCTGAGCTAACATTAAATAAAGCCGTGGACATCGCGAGATCGCACGAGATATCACAAGCACAGCTGAGAAGCTTCGATGCATGTACTCCGAACGGCTCACGTGAACTGACTTTGCAGGACTGGGAAAGGTTAAATTAAGTTCATAGACATGCTACCGCTAAATATTCGCAGGCAAATCCACAACTTAATACCGGAAATGCCTGTTAAACATCTTAGATTCACGAGTACCGATTTGGGTAGTGAACATTTCGATGAATGAAACCTGTTATCTTTACAACAGTTGACAAACACGGAATATAACGAACACAACACATCCTCCAAATACGAACCTGATTGAAAGAAGTAATGATAATCAAATCCTTGCTAACAGCAACACTCGTAACAGTGACAAAACTATTACATTGGTATATCTATACTAATAAAAGGCAAAGCCCTCACTCACTCACTCACTCACTCACTCACTCACTCACTCACTGACTCATCACTAATTCTCCAACTTCCCGTGTGGGTGGAAGGCTGAAATTTGGCAGGTTCATTCCTTACAGCTTCCTTACAAAAGTTGGGCAGGTTTTATATCGAAATTCTACGCGTAATGGTCATAACTGGAAGCAGTTTTTCTCCATTTACTGTAATGGAGATGAGCTTCAACGCCGGGGCGGAGTTTCGTGTGACATCATCACGCCTCCCACGTAATCACGCAGTACATAGAAAACCAGGAAGACCTCAAAAAAGCGCTCAAGAAAACATGCATTATATAATTGAGAAGGCAGCGAAACAATAAGAAGCGAGCGAGTGACATATACAACCATATTGATGAGTTCTGCTACTGCGGAAACAAAGCACGATGTAAACCTACACTTTAAATTAAGTTCATAGACAGGCTGCGCTGGCGTTTGTAATTTAGTGCCTGCCCATATAAGGCCGTCCGTCAGCGGCAATCCAATAGCAAACTGCCACGGGTAAATATTCACGGGTGAAGGACTGTGCTTATGGAGAGGAAGATGAGATGGTCAGGGTGGTGTTTGACACAAACTCAGCGAAACTGCGAGAGAAAGTTTTAAGTGCCAGGACTAAGGTAACATTAAATACAGCCATGGACAAAAACCGAATTACACAATTGAAAAGGCAGCAAAAAATATGAAGCGTCTCATACATACAAGCATATTCATAAATCCAACTACTGCGGAAACAAAGCACACGTTGGAAAAAGTCAATGTCCCGCTAAAGGAAGACAGTGTAAAAACCCGTGCATGCAGTGTGTCAGGTCTCAGATAAAGAAGAAGACGAGCTGTTTATTGATGCAGTAAGAAACGAATCGATGAAAGACACCTGTCATCTTTACAACGATTGACAAACACGGAATGTAACTTGAACACAACACATCCTACAAATACGAACCTGATTGAAAGAAATAATGATAATCAAATCCTTGATGACCGCAACACTCAGTAACACTCACAAAACAAATACTGTATATTGACAGTCATGTTACGTTATTTTTAAAATGTTCCCTTTTCTTTTTCTAGCTTTTTAACACACTACTTCTCCGCTGATACGCTGGTATATATATATGTATATATATATAACCCGATCTACATACTCGAATAATGGATACTTTATTCGCCATCAATGATTGTTTTGGTAAAGCCATACTCAGTGTATTCATTAGATGAACGGTAAAAAAGTAAGGGCGAGGGGAGGATGACTAATTGAGGCATGCAGGCTGTAGTGCGCGTCAACTCTATCTGAATTGCGCGATCACATTTGAAAAAATATATCTTTTCAAGTTCTATTTAGTCCATATGTGTCAAACTCAAAGGGCGGGCCACATCCGCCCGTGTAATTATATCCGCCCGAGATCATTTTATATACTGTATTATTGTTATTAAAGCCCGGTATATGAAGCGCTGGTAACACAATAAACTACAGATCCCATAATGCAACGCTAGCTCACACGATGCTGAAGAGAAAAGTTGATTCTGAAAATAGAGCCTTTAAAACCGATGGGAGGCTGAGTATATGTTTACTGAACCCGTGTGTCTCATTTGTGGAGCTATTGTGGCTTTAATTACAGAATTTAATCTAAGACGGCACTATAAAACAAAAAATCAGGGTAACCTGAAAGACCTGAATGCAATGCAGAAGATACAGAAAGCAGAAGAATTAAATAAGAATCTGACACTTCAGCGGACGTTTTACCGTGCACAATCACAAAGTGATTTCAATTGAGGCTGCTTTTATGGGAGACACAACCACTTGCCCCACTTTCCCTGTTACCAAGTAATGTTAAACCAAGTCGTCACTACGGTGTTCCCAAATACGCACTTTGCTGATAAACTGAGCGCACTGAGTTTGCACGGTGCTTTGGTGACTTTGAAGAACAAAAAAAGTCCGTCTACATGCGGCTCGAACCTTGTGCATGTTTGGTAGCACATATCTGTGTGAGAAGCTCTTCTCAGTGATAAAGACTAACAAAACAGCACACAGGAGTCGCCTCACTGATGAGCACCTGCAATCCATCCTGAGAATCTCCACAACACAGAACCTCACAGCAAACAGAAACGAACCTGTGGCCAAAAAAAGATGCCAGGCGTCCAGCTCTAAAATGACATATGAGCAAAGACAACTGAATGATTTGATTTGTTATTGCTGAAAGGAACACATTTTATTTATATTTCCAGGTTTTGTTATGCAGCATGTTCATATTTGAATTTGTATAATTTTGACAGGATATATTTTTATGGAGAGCAAAATCTTTTGGGATATTTAAAATCTAAAGAGTAAAGAAATTTGAATGTTTGTTCTTTTAATGTTTACTTTATTTCTAACTTGTATAATTTAGACAGGATATATTTTTATGGAGAGCAAAATATTATAAGTTGTTTAAGGTTTGAGTTGATTTATTCAGGAATAATATTCCTGTCTGTTTTACCATTCCTACCAAAGATATTTCTGTCGACTAAATAAAAATTCCTTCTATTTAAAATTTAAATAGAACTTGAACAAATACGATAGTTCATAATATCCACGCAGACTTGCACGTAAGAGCGGAGTTATCCGTTTTAACAAGCAGCGTATTGCACTGATAATGAAATAGCTGTGTGTGTATATATGTAGATATGTATGTATATGTATATATATGTTTATATATGTGTGTGTGTATGTATGTATATATATGTATTTGTGTGTATATATGTGTGTGTATGTATGTATGTGTGTATGTATATGTATGTATATATATATGTAGATATATATATGTATGTATATATATATATATGACAGCAACACTCATCACTCACAACAGTGACAAAACAATTACATTGACAATCATGTTACGTTACTTTCAAAATGTTTCCTTTTCTTTTCATTGCTTCTTTAACACACTTTTCTCCTCTCTAAGCTGGTATTTTGCTAGTATATATATATATATATATATATATATATATATATATATATCTATCTATACTAATTAAAGGCAAAGCCCTCACTGACTGACTGACTGACTCACTCACTCACTCACTGACTCAACACTAATTCTCCAACTTCTCATGTAGGTAGAAAGCTGAAATTTAGCAGGCTTATTCCTTACAGCTTACTTACAAAAGTTAAGCAGGTTTCATTTCGAAATTCTACACGTAACGGTCATAACGGTCAACAACGTCTGCCATGTTGAACTTTCTTATTTATGGCCCCATCTTCACGAAATTTGGTAGACGGCTTCCCTGCGCTAACCGAAACCGATGTACTTACTTATTTCGATGGTATGACGCCACTGTCGGCCGCCATATTGAACTAATCCAACGTCACCAATTTTCCAACTTTCTGTGTAGGTAGAAGGCTGACCCGATCTTCACGAAATTTGGTAGGTGGCTTCCCTGTGCTAACCATAACCGATGTACGTACTTATTTCGGTGGTATGACGCCACTGTCGGTCGCCATATTGAATTTTACAAACGTCACTAATTCTCCAACTTCCCGTGTAGGTAAAAGGCTGAAATTTGGCAGGCCCATTCCTTACAGCTTACTTAGAAAAGTTAAGCAGGTTTCATTTCGAAATTCTACGCATAACGGTCAACAACGTCCGCCATATTGAATTTTCTTATTCATGGCCCCATCTTCACGAAATTTGGTAGGCGGCTTCCCTGCGCTAACCGAAACCAATGTACATACTTATTTCATTGATATGACGCCACTGTCAGCCGCCATATTGAACTTTCCAACGTCACTAATTCTCCAACTTCCCGTGTAGGTAGAAGGCTGAAATTTGGTACTTAGTTCGGTGGTATGATGCCACTGTCGGCTGCCATATTGAACTTTTAACGGAAACCAATGTACGTACTTATTTCGTTGGTATGACACCACTGTCGGCCGCCATATTGAACTTTCCAACGTCACTAATTCTCCAACTTCCCGTGTAGGTCGAAGGCTGAAATTTGGCTGGCTCATTCCTTACAGCTTACTTACAAAAGTTTAGCAGGTTTCATTTTGAAATTCTACGCGTAACGGTCATAACGCTCAACAACGTCTGCCATGTCGAACTTTCTTATTTACGGCCCCATCTTCACGAAATTTGGTAGGTGGCTTCCCTGAGCTAACCAAAACCAATTTACGTACTTATTTCGGTGGTATGACGCCACTGTCGGCCGACATTTTGAACTTTCCAACGTCACTAATTCTCCAACTCCCATGTAGGTAGAAGGCTGAAATTTGGAAGGCTCATTCCTTACAGCTTACTTACAAAAGTTAAGCAGGTTTCATTTCGAAATTCTACGCGTAACGGTCATAACAGTCAACAACAACCACCATGTTGAACTTTCTTATTTATGGCCCCATCTTCTCGAAATTTGGTAGGCGGCTTCCCTGCACCAACCGAAACCAATGTACGTACTTCTTTCGGTGGTATGATGCCACTGTTGGCCGCCATATTTAACTTTTGAACTTTGTTACTTATGGGCCCACCTTCAAGAAATTTGGTACACGGGTTCTCAACGCTAACTGAATCCTACTTACGTACATATATACGTCCATAGCCTGCAGCTCGGCCACCGTGTGAGGTGGCGCTGGTCCCCATCCCAACGCCTCCCACGCTGTTGGCTGCCTGCCTATATAAGACCGTCCGTCCGCCCGTCTCTACATTCCCTTCCTTGCTTCGCCATGGGATTCACGTCTCCCTACTGATAACTACAGCCTTTTTGTTTAATCCACAGCTTCTCCGCTGTTTTATTGTTTGTTTATTACAATTATAGTTATTGTATAGGTATTTTAAACTTACTTTACATTTCTCAGGTACCCATTTCCTTTATCATTCTAACCCCATTACCATGTCTATCGAGGTGATCACTATCGATCAAAGAACTGTCACTTACCGAGTGGTTTCCATGCCCGGAGATGGCACCTACCTTTTCCATTCTCTTTGTTACATATTGCACGGCCATATCAGGCTCACTCTTGATATGCAGAGGAACATTGTGTCTTATGTATTGAATGACTGGGACAGGTTCAAGGTGTGGACTGATGACGGTACAGGAGATAATTATACTACACAGGAGCACTAGAAGAGTGAAATGCTTAAGCCCTTCAACTATGGTTCTGCATGTGAGTTGATGGCTGCCGCTGAATTGTTCGGTTGTCACTTTCAAGTGTACCAAATGGCCAAATATTTTACACCTAAACATCTTAGATTCACAGGTGACGATTTCAGTAGTGGACACTTTGATGTTTATGAATGTTTAAACTCTCAAAAGCTGGTTGTGATTTTATCGATGAAACCGGTTGTGTGCTTACAACGTTTGACAGATGCTGAATGTCACTTCAACACAACAAACCCTGCAAATACCGTCGTAATTGAAAGAATCCATGAAACTGAAACCGATTAAAGAGTAAGCTTAGCGCATAGCTTGGTCATGTTACAGCCGGAGGGCCGAACTGACAACATGGTATACAAAAAGATCCTTAACAAATAATTTTTGGCATATTTTCACTCAGTTTAAAAAGGTTTAATTTTTTCTTAATAAAAGTTTTAATGTAGTACTTCGCCACAAGTAAGCTGGTATTTTGCTAGTATATATATATATATATATGTATGTGTATGTACTGTATATATATATATATATATATGTGTATATATATATATGTTGATATGTATATGTATATATATATGTATATATGTGTGTGTGTGTATGTATATATGTGTTGTGGACGCTGGCCCGGACACAGACAAACAGACATGTTGTTCTTCACCACACACTGTTTATTTTCACTAATATTTACAATAATTACATGCACTTTCAACCCCAGTGCCTCCAGCACCGATTCCCCAAAGCACAGTCCTCACAGTTTCACTGTATTTCTCCTGGCCGCCTCCCCGCTCCTCTCCAGCTCTGTCCTCTTCCACCCGAGCATCCACTGCTTACTGGAGGGTGGCGGCCCCTTAAATGGGAACCCGGATGGGCTCCAGCTGCTTCCCGGCAATCAGTCCTGGCCACACCCCAGTGTGGCGGAAGTGCCGCTGCGCACTGAAGCCATCCAGGTGTCCCCTGTCGCTTCCCCAGCACTTCCTGGTGTGGCGGAAGTGCTGGGCTCCAGGGTTCCTCAGGCACCTGGGCGCCTGGCGGTGGCCACGGCCCCTACAGGGTTGGGTTTCCAAGCCCTCTACCCGCGGGGCCCCAATACAACCAGGGCGACGCCGCTGCGGTCTGGAGGAAGCACAAGCCCTCCTGAGCCTGTCCGGGGACCACACGGGATATTCCGGCATCGGTCGCCGCCTGGCGGTGGCCACGGGTACCTACAGGGCTGGGCTTCCAAGCCCTGTACCCGAGGCCCCCAGCATAACCAGGACGGACGCCCCCTCGCGGTCTGGAGGAGGCACAAGCCCTCCTCTGGTCCTCCTGGGCTGGAGCCCGGCCGGGGACCACAGTGTATATGTATGTATGTGTATACATATATATATATATATAGTATATATATACAGTAATCCCTCGCTATATCACGCTTCGACTTTCGCAGCTTCACTCTGTCGCGGATTTTATATGTAAGCATAATTAAATAAATAACACAGATTTTCCGCTGCTTCGCGGGTTCTGCGGACAATGGGTCTTTTTACTTCCTGTACATGCTTCCTCAGTTGGTTTGCCCAGTTGATTTCATACAAGGGACGCTATTGGCGGATGGCTGAGAAGCTAACCAATCAGAGCACGCAATTAAGTTCCTGTGTGCTGAATGCGGTGTTAACCAGGAAGTCGTCTCTTGCTCATTCAGCATCAACGTGTTTCGCTGTGTAAAGAGTTAACTTTGTGCTCTTTTGTGTTTCTTTATAGTCAAGCCCTTCATTATGGCTCCAAAACGATCTGCTCCTGCTACTGCTTCAGGGGCTGTGCCCAAGCGGCAACGGAAGATGTTAACGATTGCCGAAAAGGTAAAAGTTTTGGATTTGATGAAGGGAGGGAAAAGCTACACCGCTGTAAACAGCATCATTCATTGAGGAGGATAGTCTACGCCAGTGTC
>NW_024382484.1:0-11678 GCF_016835505.1 Polypterus senegalus
AATGGGAAAAGGGGATTAATTAAAAAAAAGGGCCCACAGGGATTAAAAAGCCCCCCCAAAAAAAATCAGGTAAAAAAATTATGTCCCAAAAAGCTAGTCCATTTTCCAAAATTTTTCGCAACTCAAAAGGAACTTTGTAGTATGTTCTTTATACTCCCAAACCGGCCGTTGCATGCTTCTAATGAATGACAGATTTTGTGGGATCCCCTCCCGATCTGGACCAAGGGCATCTGGGCTCCTGGACAGTCTGGGGTGCAACCTGGTGGCGTGGATGGACCAAAACATAATGTCCCAGGGGTGTTCTGTTGGTTGGTCAGGAAAGTGGGGTGGCCAGTCAATGGTATCAATTCCTTCATCCCCCAGGAACTGCCTGCATCTCCCCACCACATGAGGCCAGGGTTTGGTGCACCGGGAACCACTGTACCAGCATAGAGGTCTGACAATGGGCCCAAGGATTTCATCCTTTTTCAAGCGCCGGGTGTTTTTGTCAGGATTTGTGCGGTCTGTGTGACCCTCCATGGATAGCCTCCCCAGACAATCTTTAAACCCCACCACAACTGCTCATCTGAATGATTTTACAGGCAGCATAATTTCTCCATGGCTTCTCCAGACCCTTTCACCTGTACCATGTCTCGGGGGTGAACCTGCTCTCATCTGTAAAAAGCACAGGGCACCAGTGGTGCATCTGCCAATTCTTAATTCTATGGGGGAATCCAATGAGGCTACATGCTGCTGGGCAGTGAGCTCCGGGGGCCGATGGGACATGCGGCCCTTGGGTCTTCATGAAGTCTTTCTGGTTGTTTGGTCAGAGACATTCACACCAGGGGCCTGGGAGGTCATTTTGTAGGGCTCTGGCAGTGCTCATCCCTGTTCTCCTTGAAGGAGCGATACTGGTCCTGCTGATGAGTTATGGACTCTATGGCCCTCCCCAGCTCTCCTAGGAAACTTGCTTGTCCCCTAGTCCCCCTCCATGCCCTTGAGACTGTCAGGGGCACAGCAAACCTTCTGGAAATAACCTATTGATGTGCCATCCTGGAAGTTGGACTACCTGTACAACCTCTGGGGTCAGGTATGCCTCATGCTACCAGTAGTGACATGACTGTAGCAAAAAACTAGTGAAAGAAACAGTCAGAAAAGAGATGAGGAGGAAAAATGTCAGTGGCCTCCACCTGTTAAACCACTCCTGTTTTGGGGTCATCTCATTGTTGCCCATCTATGCATCTGTTGTTAATTTCATTAACACCACAGCAGCTAAACTGATTAACAACCTCCTTGCTGGAAAAAACTGACCAGATTTAATATCCCATAAGTTTATTGACTTTATGCTAAACTCTGTTAAAGATGTTCCTTTAATTCTTTTGAGCAGTATTATGTTATATATATATAATATATATATATATATATATATATATATATATAATAGATGAAAGATTGACAACAACTTTTATCAAAAAAAATTACATTAAATCATGTTACGTTTTTTTAAAAATTTTCCTTTTCTTTTCATTACTTCTTTAAAACCCTTTTCACTCTCCCAACACTAGTTTATAATAAGTAAACAAACCTTTGGGAAAAAATGGACATGGCATTTTTTTAAATGTTTTTATGCCCTCATTTTGTACTGGGGTAATGGGGGTTTTTGTTCTTTTCTTATTTTTTTGCATTTGCCCCCAAATTTTTGATCAAAAACTTTTAAACCCATTAGAAATTAAAACCTGAAACATTTGAACCAAAACCTGGGGGGGCCCCAACACAAAATGGCTTTTAAAACCTTTGGTCTTTACAGCCTGGAAAAATTTTGGGCCCCCTCATTTTTTCAAATTTTTTGTAATTCAGCTTTATTTGAGGTTTTCTGCAAAACGCCTTTTTGGTACCGCACCCAATTGGATTCGGGTAGGTTTGAAAAACCACCCCGTCCTTTTTTCTTAAACCCTTTAGGGTGGTTTTTGGGGGTGTGTTTTGGGTATTGCCTTTTGCACCCCTTCTTAAACTTGAGTTGGAACAGAGGGGGACACCTCCTTCGGTTTTTGGTAAAAGGTTTTGGTTCCATCTACCCGCAACCCGGGGCCTGAAGCAAAAAAAACCCCAACCCATCCACCCCACCACCTTTTTACTTTTGGGATGTTTCTTTTCTGAAATGCTTTTTTTTTGCAAGGGATTTTCCTTAAAGTTAAACGTTCATCAGTCCAAAAGGTATTTTCCCAAAGTTTAATCATTGAGATTTTTCGAAAATTGGAAAACCTTGCCCGCTTAAATGGTTTGGTCTTAAAATAATGGCCGTTTTTCCCAGTTTTTTCCGGGGGAGGTGAACCTGTTAATTTGGGCAGTGGGCCCAGTTTTTTAGCTTGTCCCGGGGTCATTTGTGACCCTGGATGGCCCTGTTTTGGGGGGTTTTTTGGGACGGCCACTCCCGGGGAAGGTTCCCCACTGTTCCACCTTTTTGTGGAAAATCCTCCTTTGGAGTCACAAACTTTAAAAGGGCAAAACCCTTTACCAATGATGATTAATTACTTCTGTTCTCATTTGTTCAATTTCTTTTGGATGGTAATTCCTTTTGGGGGTTGTTTTTCATTTCTCTGTGTCGGGCCCCTTTTTTAAGTGATTTCATTGAAACGGTTTGGGTAATCAGGCCTGGGGGGTCGGAAAATAAACTCAGTTGTGATACACCACAGTTGGGTTATTTTGGGGGGTTGGTTTTGGGCCACAGCTCTTGAGAAAGGCCATTCTTTTTAAAAAAATAACCCACCGACCCCCGTGAAGCTTTTTTATTGACAGCGGGGCGATGCGTGTGTGGCGTTTCTCCCCGTGTCCCCGGGGGGAACTCCCCCTTTTTGTTATTGGTTTCCCCTTGATCCCCCTCGGTTTTAAAAAACCCGGTGGTTTTGGGGGGTGGGAAAGGGGGGCGGGGTTACGGGGGCGAGGAAGCAGGGGGGTGCGGGGTGTGGTGGGGTCCCCTCGGGGGGAAACCCCAAAAACTGGGTGGGCCGCCCCCAGGCGTTTGGTTTTTCCCCGGCGACCTTTGGGGTGATGGGTGGCGGCGACGCAAGGCGGAAGCGGGAGGGGGGGTGGGTCGCTGGCCCCCGCGGGGTGGAAACCAAGTTCCCCGAGGGGGGATTCCCCGGGGCCGGGGGATGGGGGTTGTCGTAAAAATTTTGTGGAAGGCGCTGGCAAGCTTTTGCCTCTACGGCCCTGGGAAAAGCATGAAACTAATAGGCTCGGTTGTTTTTTTTTTAAACCCAAAGAAGTTTTTAAATCTGGTTTTAAAGGTTTTTTTTTGTCTATGTTTTAACCCCCAAATTCTTTTAGGTTATTTTTTAATAAAACATGACTACTATTTTGGGAAACCCTTTTTTTGTTGACTTTTTTTTAAAAAAAAACCCTTTTTACTTTCCCCCCTTCCCGCTTTTAATTTCCTCCATTGACAGCTCACTTTCATTTGGCGGTTTTGGGGTTTAAAAGGTTTTAAACATCAAAGGGGGTGGGGAAAACCCTGTCAGGGGGATTATTTTTTTCACCGGGACTTTTTCCCCCTTTAAAAATCTTTTAAAAAACTGCATTTTGTGTTTACTTGTGTTATTTTGATAATATTTAAAATTTTTTGGATGATAAAAACATTTTGTGTGACAAACATAAAAAGAATAAGAAATCAGGAAACAAATATTTTTTCACACCCCCAAAATTATCAGGGAAAAAAGGCAAAATGGAAAATGGGATCCATTTTTTCCGATGTTCTACGCAGTTCATCATGTCATTCACCCCTTTTTTTGAAGGTTTAAGAAAAGTAAAAAAATTTTTTAATTACTTTTTGTTAACATTGGAGGGGGGAAAAAAATTTTAGATTTTTGTTTCTTTCTCTGCTTTTTCATTTCCTTTTTGAAAAAGATGGCCCTTCCCGGCTTTTTAAGAACCCCTAAGAAACAAAATGTTCCAAAGTGTACTTATCGGCACTAAAAAACCACACTGTGATTTGCTGTTCTTCTAGTCCATTAAAAAAAAGTCCGCCCCTAAACTTAAAATGGGTTTTTTTCCAGGCAATCATTAAAATATGCAAAAGGTGAAATTCCGTTGGCATAAGCTGACTGGGAAAGTCTTATGGGTTCGGAATGAAAACTTTCATAAATGATTTGGTATCAAGTTCTATTTGCTGTATGAACAAGCTCTTACATCGGAACGATACATTACATGGTAAAAAGAAGGAACCAAGTACAGTCATGGAACTGCTGCATCTCTGTGCGTTACTATCAAACCCCGCGAAAGGTTACTGTATTGATGGGCAGTTTTCCACCTGACGGGTTTTAAAAAGGAAAAACGTCACATGGCTTTTTAACATAAAAAAACCATTGATAGCCCGGTGACTCTGATTGTGTAAATCTGGTAAAAGGGGTTAAAGTAGCTGTTTGGAAAAAGGGAAAAGATTGAAAAAAATGGACAAAAAAAACATGCCTCAAAGACTCCCAAACCCACAACTTTATTGGGCAAATGGGGGAAAATCCGATGCCTTTCACAAAGGGGGTTTTAAAAACCAATGGGTGGTGCTGATCCACATCAGGCACATATATATGTACTCTGTCTACTCAAGCAACAGAAAATATTCAAAAACTTTTTGACACTGTGCAATAGTGCCATGGCATTGTGCTTTCCAACAAAAAATCATCGAAACGATACTAAATTTGCACTATACAGGACACAGACATATCTTCTACTATATTTATGTATTTGATCTTTTTGTACCTCTTTTACACACTTTTGAACTTGGTTTTCTGATTTGAACCAGGATCTAAAAAAGTTATAACATTTTTAAATTTTAAATTATCCTTTTAACAGAAAAATATTCGTGGACGGTGACTCTTGCCTAAATTTGCTTTTTTAAATTTACCTCAAGGGGACATTTGAAATTTGTTATTTAGTATTTTTAAACTTTAATAGTTTTGCGCTGCTCATGACCAAAATGATCCCAATTAAAGTTAATGAGAACTAGTCATACACGGACAAACCCTGCCACATTAGTGGCAATTAGCTTATCATTTGATGAACTAAACAGTTGCATAGGGAGGCAAAATCGGCAGGCATTTTTAAAAATTAAACCCACTTATGAACTCTCTGATAAATAAAACTGTCACTCCCTACCTTCAGGTGTTTTCACATACCCTATGTCTTAGAACTTCAAGGCCCTATGCAGGTGGTTTTTTAAAATCCAGGATGCACTCTACTCATTTCCAGGCTCTCTTCACTGAACATCTTTGTTTGTTATTTATTCGGGTTCCCCCCATTCTACTTTTTTTTTGGGTATTTATTTAGTATTGTATTTTATTTGTTTCCTTGCCAGTTTTTCTTTATTTTATTTCAGTTTATTTTAATATTTTGTTGATACAGATTTTTTTTTCTCTTTACTTTTCTTTTTGTTAAATATTTATATATTGTGTGAATGGGAGGATAAATGAAGTGTGGGAAAAGGAAGGGAATGCAGACCCCACAAAAAAATTATTTATGGGATACAAACCCACAACACTGGGTGGTTAGAAATATGATCATTCCACCATTCTTTTTTATCAGTTTAGCTCTTCAACATTACCAAAAGTAATAGTAGAGGCAGACCTGCAGGAAGGACCAACTTGTCAGTTTGGGGCTTGCACATTTATCTGATCTTTCATTCTTTTCAGGCACTGTCAACACCTAGAGTATACATAAAACTCAAACATAATGATAATTAGATCTTAACCAGCCCCTCAGGAACTTTCTATGACTGGGAGGTCTCCCGCCTGTGCACCGGGGAATACATCACACAGGACCCTACTGGTTGTACAGACATATATGTCAACTAATGAAAATGTTCCCTTAATATATTTGTGCTTATTCAGTTGACTAATGGTACATATTTTCTGGAATTGAATCTATGGGCAGTGTTGACCTTTTGTAATATTTCTTCTCACATACTCCTAGGATTAACATTACCTAAATGACATGATGTAATTCCTCGATTATCTATGCCAACACAGGTCAATTATCCTCTCTTAGGGTTTATCCACTTTTTTTTACAGAAGGTGACATTTTCCTCAGATATAGTATTTCTTGATGAAGGATTTTTTAATTCAAACTTTAAAGGGGGGGACTGCCATTCAATGGGATCTAAGTACACCATGTTTTTTATAAACTGTTTTTTTTTAGAATTTTGTATTTGAATATGTATACATATGAATAGGTGAGTTACATACTCTTTGCCAGTCTTAGGTGTCTGTACCTACTGTATTGTGGATTCATTTTCAACACCTCTGTTTCCTTATCACTTTTTGTTCCAGGAGATATCCCTTTCATGACTTCTCGGTTTATGTGATGTAGGGGTTGGGTAGAAAAAAATACAGTCTCAGCTGGAGTCTTCAATCAAAAATCTGCTTTCTTGCTTTTTAAAAAAACTCCCAAGGTTTAACTATTATTTTATTTTGTAGAATTTAATATTTCTGGACTTTTCACTTCATTATTTTTTAACTTGGGTTTAAGAGTTTTGTCAACTTTTTATTATCTTTTCTCTTTCATTTTTGTTGAACTTCTGCTTTCTTTTGGATTCTGTTCTTGAATATCCTTTTGTTTGGGTCACCACTTCTATGTTTTTTCTACCTGCCTGTTTTGGATTTGCTTGTTTTGATTTTGGACCTGTTTAAGTAAACCATTTTTTTTTATTCCTTAATGTTTTACCTTTTGTAAAGGTTTACTCATATCTGCTATATAAAACAGAATAGGTGTAGCACATATTTTCTAAGACCACTCTTTCCTGCTAGAGAACTTTTTACCAGCAGGGCATGCTTCAAATCCCTACGTTTGTGGCTGCAGAATTCCAGCACATCCCCGATATCTAGTTTACCTAAATGTTTTTTTTGTCTGCCATCATTTTAAACTTGAAATCCTGTGATCTTTTTCCCAAAACGATGTGCTGCAGTATGAAATTCTGCCTATTCAGTCACTTATTTTTTTAAACCAATTTATTCCAGGTCAGGTGGAACTGCTCAAAACTAAACTAATATGAACAAATCTAAACGGTTTTACAGACATTGGCAACTCAGCTCCCGGCTACCATCTGCCTCTTGAGTCGGTGACAAATGAATCCTTTGAGAGACAAACAGGTAGAAAACGCCTTGAAAAAAAATTAGGTCAGCATCCACTGATGCTCTCAGTTCGTTATCAGACTCTTTAGCCTTTGGTTTCATTTTGTAGTAAGACACCTCCCGTTGTAAAACAAACCAAGAACTTCTGTAAATGAAAGCCCAATTTCAGTCTAACTATTGCAGTATTGATTTGTCATCATAAAGAGAACAATCAAACAAACCTTTAAAACACAGACTATTTTTAAAGTTATCAAAGAACAGAATATTGTTTTTAGTCATATTAAATAAATCCTGCATAAAACATTTCAAAACCATGTGGAAAATAAATTAAAAAGCCATTTGAGTTGAGCCTCCCTACAGATTCACATGTTGAAGGTAAATCTGTTTAGAAAATTTAAAAATCTACTACATCCTGGACCATATAGGCAAGCCTTTTTTTTTCTGTCCACTTATTATTGTAATAAAGTGCCATTTTAAAAACTGAGCGAGGTTGTAGACACTCACATCTTTTTTTGATTTTCAAAGGGCTCTCTAAAGGGTGGGGTTTGAGTTCTGTGTTGAAACCACAGTCAGCAGTGTTTTCGGGGGTTCAACCGGATACTGTACCTGGATAATATCAATCAAAATTTGGGGGGGTGCGTCAATCCTATTCCGTGCTCATCAGTCCTTCAACAAACTTCAGGTGGATTGGGGGAAAATATGTATGGCATGGGTGAAACTAATCACACCTTCTACTTTAAACATGGAGAATTTTCTCTGCACCATCCTTGCTCTCCATTAAACATGGGTGCTGTGCAGATTACACCATTTGAATGGAACAACTGGCCGCTGATGACCCTGTTGCCTTAGTGAAACGGGACTGGCATCCCCCAGTAGAGTATCAGTATTTTAACATAAGTGGGACTAATCAGAACTCAGTAAGTTATTAAATATCCCTTTTACATATGTATTTCTGTTCACTTACATTTCTCATCTTTTTTAAAATTATTATTATTTTTCATTTTCAGGCGCTCCCGTGTACAAAACAGCTGTACATCCCATAGGTCTGTGTTGGCCTATTCTTTTAATTTCTGTAATGAAGTCAAAATGTTTTTTAACTATTAGCGTTTCACACATTTATTGAGGTTGAGGGGATTAATGTAGGGCTTTGAAATGGAAAGGTGGCTCTTTTGTAGTTTACTTGAAGTATCACATCAAAAGTAAAGACTTTTTTTATAATACCTGAACAGAGCATATCTCAAAACTGAAACAGTGAGTGGATATGTTGAAATGATAGAACTTTAAATTCTTGGACATATCATTGCCAAACATATAAATGAAATAAAGACCAAAATTACTCAAGAATAATTATAATTAATCCTTTAAAAAATTTAAACAAAGGTAACATCATAGGTAGATTGGTCTATTACATACAAATAAGCAGTCATGTCCTTCTACCTTCTCTCAATCAAGTCCTTTTTCCGTTAGTTTTCCCTGACCTCAAAAATAATTCAGGAAGTGATAAAAGGGTTTGGGAAAAGGCTGCTTTTTGAGTGTAAATGGTTCTGAAACCAAACTTCCTCACTTGTAAACAGACAAACAAAAAAAGAGACAGAAAACACACAATCAACAAAAAATATGATGTGGGTTAGTGCTTTAAACTGGGTGAGCCACCAAAATAGAAACATGGATTTTCTTTAAGAAAACCCACAAGGCTACAAGATTTGTTCTTTCGTTTAAAACTTTCTTTTCACTCTTGCATATCAAAGGGAGTGTAGGTTTTCTGTCTTGAAGAATAATAAGTTTGATTCACAAACCAGGTACCTGCAGTGTAATGAAAAAATGAGCTCATAAAATGCTTGAATGGTAGATTTTCACTTTCTTTTGATCATATTTCCCATTTGTGTTACATAAATAAAACCCATCTTTGACATGCAATTCTTCGATGCATAATATGTAGTTTTTATTTACTTATGTTTTATCAACCCATTTATTTTTGTAGAGATGCTAAACTGCCTGAAATTTGGGCTTTTCTTCTCACAGACACAAAGCAGTTCTTCAATGTACCCTTAAACTCCCATCAACTACCTAATAAATTGTTCATGTTCTACATCTCAATTAATACATTGGTATGAAAGAGACACACTATTGTGTTGCGTGTAAAAGTTCCTGCCTGATTTTTTCTCAACAGCTTTGCTTCAAATCCAATTTTAAAAAGGGCTCCTGGATATACTGTAACTTTCTAGATATTTCTAATCATGCTCCCCAAGATCAATTGTGCTTGTTCACTTTGGTTTGTATATATAAATGGTTTAGTATTATATACTGCTCAAAAAATTAAAAGGGGAAAACTTAAATCACACATCAGATATCAATGAACAAAATATTCAAGTGGAAAATCTTTACTGAATAATACTTTGTAATTTGTTAAAAACAAAATGATGTAACTGTTAATGGATACCAAAATCCCAATCCATTGGGTTGGATTAAACATCACTCAAAAAACAAATTAAAGAAATCACAGGCCCAGAATTTGGTGTAATTTCATCATGGCAACTAATAATGTCACTAGTTGTGTTGCCTCCACTTTTTAAGCACTCCCAAAACAAAGGACATGCTCCTGTGAGATGGTATTTGGGGTCCCGGGATCTTCTCCAGACCTGGATCTGGCATCAAGCTCTGAACAGTCTATGGTGCTACTTGGCTGTATTGGATGCAATGATATATAACGTCTCAGAGGTTCTCAATTGAATTCAGTCTGAGGAAATGTCGGGCCCTTTAAATTTCCTCATCAATCCAGGAACTGCCATACACTCTGCCACATGAGACCCGGCATTGTCCTGCCCAGAAGGAATCCAGTGCCACTGCACAGCATAAGGTCTGACAATGGTTCTGAGGATTTTTATACTGATTCTAACAGTAGTCAAGGTACTGTTGCCTAGCATGTGGAGAACTGTGCAGCCCTCAAGAATATCCTCCCCAGACCATCACTGAACCACCAAACCAGTCATCGGATGATGTTGCAGACTTCCTAACATTCGCAGGGGTTCCAGGTCTTTCACATCTATCCCCTGTGCTCAGGGGAACCTGCTCTATCTGTGAAAACAGGACACCAATGGCTGAGCTGCCAATTGTGGGATTCTCTGGCCCAATGCCTCAGGCTTCACAGTAATGTCTGTGAGCACACTCCACGGAGGCTTTGGCCTCTTATCACCCCCCATAAAGTATGTTTCTGACAGTTTGGTCAGAAACTGCACCTCAGTAACCAGCTGGAGGTCATGTTGTGGGGCTCTGGCTTACTCCTCCTGTTTCTCCTCACACAAGGGCACATACCAGACCTGCTGATGGGCTGATGTCCTTCCCATGGCCATGTCAGCTCTCCTCATGTAACAGCCCATCTCTGGTATCTCCTCCATCCCTCTTGAGACTGTGCTGGAGACACAGCAAAGTTTCTTGTGATGGCTTTAGGGTGTGCCATCCTGGGGGAGCTGGACCATGTCAACCTTTCTCAGGTACCACCTCATGCTACTATGTGGAAGGATAAAATCAAAATTCAAAATTGAGAAAAATCAGTCAAAGTATAAGGAAGAGCAATTGTCTGTGCCACCCTCAAATGCACCCTTTTTTGTTTGTTTGCAAAACAAACTGTGATGGGTTAAGTGTTCCCCTTTATTTTTGAGCAGGTTTTATAAAAATCTAAAGTAACTAAATTTTCTTGTTATTTCCACCATCTTATTTTTAGGTATTGGAAGTTGCTGAGTTTAGAAAAATCAAAAGGTTAAAAAATAAAAAAATTCCCTTAATTAAAGTTATAAATGAACTTCAGATTCCCAGAAATTAAAATCCTCCAGCACTTTTTCAAAAAGAATAAGGAAGCTGGGGTTACTTTATAATAATATTCAAGTTCAGTTATAATAAAAATTCTTCAAGTTAAGAAAATTTTAAACATCTGTAGCCCTGGTTGGTTTTTGGGTTTTAAACCCTTGTAGCTGCATTTTCCAAAAATTTTCAAAAACTTAACAAAATGGGGTTCACAAAACCTGACAGGGAAAAAGTTCCAAAAAAATTCTTTGTTTTGTTTTTAATTTAAAAAAATGGAAAACGTTCCACAATAAAAAAATTAAAAAAAATAAAGGGGAAAATTCTTTTTAAAAAAAAGTTCTTTCAAAAACTTAAATCTTGTTGACAAATTTTTTAAAACCTTAACGTTTTTAACCCCTTTGTAAACGGAGGTCAGAAAACTGTATCCTTTTTCAAAATGGGTCTTTCAAATCCGTTTACAGGGATCTTTTCTAAACACAACTGACTCAATTATCATACTATTTTTCAGTTATAGCAAAAAGGTTTATCTCTTACTAACATGGGGAAAAATATACCATTGTCTATGACTTGGAAAAATTTATATTCTATTCAAATTAAAAAAAACATTAATATGAGTTTCTCAAATAACTTTCTAAAATTTCTTACAACCATCATGGAAAATTTTTTCATTTCCCCAACAAAAAAAAAAAATTTGGGAAAAAACCGTTGGAAGATCAGACAAAACACATCTTGTTTCCCCAAAACTTCTAAATCAAAATGGGCACTTAATTTTCTCCTTTT